>NC_133474.1:21601535-21611535 GCF_025370935.1 Choristoneura fumiferana | reverse complement strand
GAGCTTTGTTTGAAATTTTTGTCGTCATTTTTTTAAAGACAAAAACGTATTCAAGGACCGACCAACAAACCGATTAATAAAAATCACACACTATACTTTTAAGGTATAACATATCGATAGGGTTAATCATAAGGATAAAATCTTTCTGATAAACCATGGTAACTAATACGAAAGGAAGACCATTAACTATTTGCCAACATTATTTTTATTTTATATTTTTCACTTCTTATGATCTTAAAATGTTACTTTAGTCTCTGTGTATCGGGACAAAAGCTCCTTTTAATTCTCTAGGGATGAAAGTATTTTTTTAAATTTACGTTGGACACCCCTAAACAGCCAACACGGTGTTCGTGAATGGCAAATTTTTAGGGCGTCGAAATAACTCAAAATGACAACTGTGCAAAAATATTTAAAAAATGCCGTAAATGGCTTCAACTTTGCCCTCTGCCCCAACATTGCCTGATTCGATTTAGAGTCGATAACTTAGCACTCTTTAGGTTTTAATTTTTTTATCCCCCCGTAATAATAATTCCCGTGTAGATAAAAGTTTAAAACCTATAAGTAAGAGTGCTAACTTATCGACTCTAAATCAACTCGGGCAATGTTGGGGCCAGAGGGCAAAGTTGAAGCAAATTACGGTACACGATTTAATTTCGTGAAACAATAAATATTTACGAATATTAATCTATTCATCTAAGTATATTAAGGATTAATTCATTTTAATCACAGTAGTTTTACAATAGTTTTCAATTTTGAGACTGTTTGCTTCGGTAAGTAATCTTTAAAGCGTCACTTCATAAACAATATAAGAAAAGAAAAAACCGCTCAACAAATTATTTTGCTATTTGAATTTTGAAGAGATGGCCTGTCCATTAGACGAGCGTACGTTTTTTAATTTTTTTCCTCGCATTCAAAAGTGAAAAGTAGAGTGTTTAACGCGAGACTAAACAACCATAATGCCACTCGAACTATAGCCACCCTCGCACTGCTCGGGTGGCTAACTAAACATCTCGTGTCATTATGGCTTGTTTTAGTCCCTAGTTGAACAGGGATATTTGGAAATAATTCCGATCCGCATTAGCGATCCCTTTAAATAGCGAACCTAATGTGTTAAAAATTAAGTTGTGTTAAATATTTGTGATGTATAGATATAACTTAATAATATTGTAAATCTGTTTAAAAAATTCAAACTCAACAGAGTTTTTCCGAACCGGTGGTAGATTTTTCTTGACATTCATAAGTGCTATATAGCCTCAATTGAATAAAGATTTTTTGACTTTGACTTTGAATCTACTATTAATGAAATAATGAAACGTTATTTTTTAATAAAGTTCAATATCTCAAGAACGGCTGAACTGATTTTGATAAAACATGTCTAAGAACCGTCGCTAGAAAACCTGCTTTCAAATAAAAAAAAACTGCATTCAAATCGGTCCACCCGTCTAAGAGCTACGGTGCCACAGACAGACAGACACACATAGCGGTCAAACTTATAACACCCCTCTTTAAAAAAATAAAGGTACGTTACCTATGTTCTGGTAAAAGAATATAGGAGTTTGAAAATTGAGGAAGGTTTATGTCCAGCAGTGGACTTCTTCCGGCTGATATGATGACGATGTTGATGATAATGCCTGCCGGGCAACAGCTTGCTCCACTTTCTGCCACTCGTACGTACCTGTTCTGGTGATATCATAGGTGGCAAACTGCTTATACTGTGGCAATCCATTTTACGCTACATACAGTACATATTACCGGAGTTGTTCTTTATTAATGTCTGTAAATTTAGTTTGGTTCGGCTATTTGTAGGTATTTCGGATTTTATTAGGTCAAACTCAAACTCACAACATTTATTGACAACAAAAACACACTACATCACAACAAAAACACAGTAAAAAGTGCTGTAGTGTGATGCCAAAAGGACTCAGCTCAGCGTGTGCCGTAGCCCTGTAACCAGAGCTGCAGCGCTGGTTTTCAGCTGGACCCCGGTACCGGAACCCTTGTTCTTTATTAATGTCTGTAAATTTAGTTTGGTTCGGCTATTTGTAGGTATTTCGGATTTTATTAGGTTACATTGCGTCTTTGATTATTTCATTGATATTATGCATTCGTTTATTTATTTCTTGCAAAAATTACATATAATTGGAGTTTCTATAATCTCACGTGCCGTTAAACAAAATGCCGACCGTATGCTTTTCATAATGAGAGCAAAAAGGACGTGCATACGACTTATTGCTTTTTTTTGGCAGCGGCAGCAGATAAGTATACATTGTATTGTATCTACTGCCGCTGTCTTGGGAGCATGTTTTTCGGTACATTTTGAGCATATGACGCAGCTTTACTTTAAAAAATCATTGCTACTACTATCACAATTTAATTGTTAACCATCTCCAGTATTTTAGTGCTTCGTGCATCTGTATAGGTACGTAACATAAATTCGGTTTCTTTGCAGTTCTCATTGTGCAACACAGGTTGGGCTAGGCAGAGTCACAATGGGGTCGGCTCTCGGCTAAATCAAAGCAATGAATGACCCATTGAGGGATATTGAACCATTTACAAGTACACCTAGTCCGCATTATGTGTACCGCGCCTTACTCGATTCTAATCTGTACAGTTGGATTCGAAATGAAAGTAAACGCAAGGTGTTAATAATATAATAACTTCCTAATTTCAGAGGTTTACATCAATCCAATTTATATAAAGTGTAAACAAACCGTTTTTATCTAAATTCTTCTATAAACACCCAGTGGTTCGAATCAATAACACATTCATCTAAATCATCAAAGGTTTGTACTTTAAAAAATACAACTTATGTACTTTAGTTTCCTGTTAACCTTAGCGGTCCCCCGACACCGAAGACGCTTAGATAAAAAAAATATTACTAGGTACTTATACTAAATTAACTTAGGCTAATTTTGCGGGAAACCAGCATAGTCCCCGCGGGATAGGGAACGAATTCTTCACAGATGAAGTCGCGGGCTACAGCTAGGTATACTAGGTAGTGCATAATTATTTTTTACTTTTTAGTTGTCTTTTTGGCGGCGTTTTTTTCGGGCGTTTTTTTTATTTTTGCTGGCGGTTTTTTTCAACCTTTTGGTTTTAACGGCACAATTTTCGTTCATCAAAGTTTCACGGAACACCAGTGAAAAATAGTCAAGTGCGAGTCCAGGCTTTTAGTCGCACACGCCACGCGTCAGTTCTTTTCGTACTATTTTCTCATTAAAATAGCTATTCGTGACTTCAATGCAGCATACACTTCGCGACAATCGCGGCACACCTGAAAATATACGCGGCACCCTGGCGTGCCGCGGCACACTGGTTGAAAACGTCTGATCTACACTAATGCAATAAGTTTCTGTTAAAAAAAATTTTCATTTTTAATACTTACAAGCTTTTTGCTGACTGTACTTTTTGTTGACTGTACTTGCATTGTCTTTTTAACTGCATATCCGTACCAAATTTTAAAGTCGGTACTATTAACCATTGAGGAGTTCTCTCATGCGGAGACGATCCTGGCAGGACCACCAAGATTTCACTACCAGATTATTGTATTTTCACCAAATTTACTTAAGTATGTATGCCAAATTTCAAGTAATTGGGCCGTTGGACTGGGTCAAATTTAGCTTCCAAGATTTGACCCAAACAAATAAATAAACAGGGCAAGCTAAAGAAAAGCTTGTGACGATATGTCTGTAGGTATTCATAGAAGCGATTGATTGAAAGTTGAGAAGCCCGAAAATAATTAAATATCAAAGTGAATAACGACGTAGCCTGAAAATAATTGTAGATGCCTGCGGAAGGTTTTAGCTGATGGTATAATTTAGATTAGAACAATAACAAAAATAAATAAAACCAACCCTATATAAACACACATTTCCAACAAATAAAAATAGAGCAAGTAGAAACTTAAAGATAGGTATAGATTCTGGGCGCCTTAAGCTATCGGTAAAGAGTTCCACACTAGCCTGCACTGTACAAGTACAATAATGAATAGAAATAAAATGTACAGTTTGAAAGAGGGACGGTAAGGACACAGTTTGGATACGGAACTCTAAATAATTAAAAAAGGACTATAGAAACTCATCTCCCTAAGGGGTCATTTTATCCTACAAAATTAAATGGTTTCAAACTGGAAGCGAACCTTTTTAAATAACAAAAGCGTTTTGAGGTTTGCGGTAACAAACACAATACTTAATAAAATACATATATCCGAATTGAGAATATCCCTAAGTTCTTGTACCCAAACGGTTGTCTCGAAGAGATCGCTTTTAAGCGTTAAGACCGCCTATTGTCTACCCTGAATCGAAGTGTTTATATTATAAGTTTTTTGTACGGCTTTGTGGTGTGCAATAAAGAATATTTGTATTTATATTTATATCCCTCTCCCTTTTTTGACGTCTGAAAGGAATTAAAACGGATGATACGTCCAAACTAGATGTCCCCTGTAATAAAGTCATCGACGTAACCTATAGGTATCATAGTCGCCGTCGACTGTACCGGTCCATCTTTTAATACACCAGCGAGCCGGCGCGCCTCGCACAAAACATACAGAAGTATCATTTGACAATTTGTGAGCAATCAGTGCATTGTCGCCGCTCTTTATTCAACGGCAAATAATACAGGGAAAATTGTCATTGCTATTGTATGTCCGCCATTGTTGGTCTAATGACAGCGTTGAGGCTCGCCCGGCTCAGTGCCGGCTCGACCGCCACATGACAGGGTTTTTGGCCATCAAAAATCAGCACTAACTAAAGCCATGCCTCAAAAAACTTGACATGGCATATCCCATAGAAGCTACGGTGAAACCAGCTCAAAAGCTGTCGCGGAACCTCAACCCATATCACATCAAAAGACCCATGAACGCCTTCATGGTATGGTCCCGTCTGCAGCGGAAGAAGATATCAATGCTGAACCCCAAGCTACACAACTCTGAGATATCAAAACAGCTCGGCTTGGAATGGAAAAGTCTCAGCGAGGCAGAGAAACGACCGTTCATAGACGAAGCTAAGAGACTCAGAATAAAACACATGCAGGATTATCCGGACTATAAATACCGCCCTCGGAGAAAGAACAGACCAGATATAGCGGTATTCTCTAACCAAATATACCGGGAGCCGGTCGAAGAGCCGCGTCCAGAACCTACCTACCAGATTCCTTTAAGCTATTCGGATCAGATCATGTATAATAACATGATCAGCTACACAGTGCCGGTACCTCAGGCTACGTACGTTCCTCCGGTAAGGACCAAAGAAGAAGTTTTGCCAAGTCTGGATCTGAGGCCCTTGCCTTCTATCGAGAGCATCTCCCCGCGGCCTTTTGCCCTGGTCAATCAGCAAATGATGGTGAAAGCTTACCAGGATCTTCACTATGTCTCGGACGACATCACGAGGATATCCTATCACTACCCTTTTGGTGTTCAGTAGAACGTTTTTGTTGAAGGTGGGATTTGTATTGTAATTATTTGGATACACAAAAGCTTCCGCGCATTGATGGTATATAGGAGTATGCTGTAAAAGCTACACGGATGATGTAAGGTATTATGTTTAGTATCTAACCATGCTTATTGGGTGGAGACCAAGCCATTTTTAGGGGTGATGCATCACAGAAAGATAAACTAGTTGCCATTGACACGTGCAAATAATTTATTAGCAGTTTTTTTTAATAAATATAGATATTTGTGTTGTTTATAATACTCTAATGGAGGGCGCCTTCAATGCAGCTCGTAGCTATTAAGTAATTTTGTTCTAAGACGTGGATATCTTAGGAACAAACCTGTACCAGCCAAGAATATACTAAAAGGATTTTATTTTGTGGTTTTATTACATAAGAAGAAATAAAAAAAAAATTAAGATCAATGTTGCCTTTAGTCTGTCGTTGCTAGACTGCTACGCTAGCTTTTTTCGTCGGAGGGCACATTACAATAATGTTCAGATCATCGTGACCACAAACTCATATAAAGAGAAAACTTATAAAATGAACGAATGCACAACACCGCACATACCCAAGGGTTTCGACTAGTTGGCTACCAAATAAAATAAAACACAACAAAAATTGGTGTTTCTAAATTATATTTATGAAGTGCGTAGGTATAGTGTTGGTGATATAATATACTTTAAGTATTTAATGAAATAAATAGCAATTGTAAAACTTCAGCCATACGGTATTTTTTTTAAATGGGAATTAATTCTACAGGACACATTGCCAAGATTACCAAATGACAATATTAAAAGAAAACTAATAAAACAAACAAAAAAAAGAAAATACTGCAAAACATTTTATAGTCCTAGGTTACTTTTTCAGTAACTTCCTACATAAGAAACATTTTTTCACTATTTTAATTAATTAAAAATTAAGAGGACATAATTGATTCATTATGTTCTTCCAACGTAAGCTGTAGGTATGAATCATTTTGAGAATTTGAAATTACTGGTTAAATATTTGAATATCGAAAGTTAAAATACCTACGGGTAAAATGTCGATGTTCAAAATATCGAAAATTAAAATATCGACTGTTCGATATTGTCGAATGGTTAGATAACCTACGTCCAATATAACGAAAATATATTTATCTACAAAAGTGACAGCGAAAGATATAAATATCGAAGTACAGATTATCGAATATTCTATGTATGAACTATCACGTGACAGGGTCGACGGAGCTCCGCTCAGTTGAGGCGCTTCGCGCCTTGACGCAATACTAACCTAACCTAACCTATTGAACATGAATTACCAAAAATATTTGGTTCGGTTAGGTTAGAACTGTGATCACAACAACGCAGAAGCCGAGCGAGCGAAGAGAGCGTGCCGCGGCAGCGGCCGGCGAGTGCTAAAAATAACTAGATTATGTAAAATAAATGCTATTAAGAGAAAGGAGCAATAAATAAAGCAGATTTGTATGTATGATATTTTAATTTTCGACATTCAAATATGTTGACATTTACAACTTATATAATATATTGGCTATCGATATTTTTACTCATTCGATATTTTAATCAATCGACATTTCAATCTTAGGCATTTTGACCATAAATATAACAACTTTCGATATTGTGGTACAATCGATATTTTAATTTTCGATATTTTGAACATCGACATTTTAACCGTAGGTATTTTAATTTTCGATATACAAATATGTAACCATTTATCCGTCAAATAAAATTAATCAATGGGTGCTGAAACTGCCCTTATACCGTTAAAGTTGCAAAATTTTCAAAATCTAGAATTGGTGTAGAAACAAAATTTTGCACGAACAGTCTCCGTACAGTCACCACTCACCAGCACCAATATCTGACACAACAAGCGTGCATACATATCTGATACGACTCTATATCTAGGGTCGGTAGGACGTGTCAGATATTTTTGCACGCTCCGCTGTGTATGGCAGATATTAATGCAGTACAACGTTAATAAAATCCACGATATATCCAAATTTTGAGAATTTCGTGGGAATTCAACAATATTCCGGAAATCTAGTTCAACACAAGGTCAATCAAGCAAACCTTTAAAAAATTACATATGAAGTTACTTAAAAAAAACCGGCCAAGAGCGTGTCGGACACGCCCAAAATAGGGTTCCGTAGCCATTACGAAAAAAAAGTAATATTTTTCTAAGGATTTCGTATTTTATACGGAATTTTCCAAGTGTAGGTATATAATAATATATTTTATACGTTAGGCTGCTATTTACTCTTAAACTACTAATAATTGTCAAGCAAACTTAGCCGTTATAGTTTTCCTTGAAAGTTCGACATAAGTACTTACTTAGTTTGATATTCTGATTTTTTCAAATTTTTCCACCCACCGGTTTAGATTTTAGAGGGGGGGGGGCGCTCGATTTTAATGAAAATTTGCACTTTCAAGTTAAACAAATCACTGAATCGGAAAATCGTTTTTGCTACCCTAATGATTTTAAAAGACCTATCCAACGATACCCCTATACACATACACTATAAGGTTGGATGAGAAAAAAAATCACCCCCACTTTACGTCTATGGGGAAGTAAATCAAAATTATATATACTTATGTACTGACGTATGTTAATGTTAGGTAATATTGCTAACTCAGTCGTGCCGTGAATGACGTCATATAATATGTTATTCATTCTCGTAGTATTAACTGTTGGAGATTCATAATCATCCAGAACGATTGATTGATTGATTGATTGATTGAGCAATCACTGTGTCGCCATTTGACACGAAATTTTAAGTGACGGTTTCTATTTTTATTATGTATTTGTTGTTATCCTTTAAATATTCATAAAAACAGGAAACCAAATTTCGATACCCATTCACAGGTCACAGAAAGGGGTTTAAACTTTTTTGTGAGTCGTAATAATGATGATGAATGAATAAAAGAAGTATTAAGACGAAGTCGTAATTTTGTTTACTTTGTATGTAGATTAATACGTAATGTACTTAAAATAACACAATATTAATTTGCTACATAATATTCATTCGACACATAATACATAACTTAATATCTAACTGTGTTTCGTGAACTCATCGTGCTATATGAAGTTCAAGCTTTGTTCCATTCCATATTTCATCAAATTTGGTGCAGTGCTTTAGTTGTGAAAAGTAAACTATTCGGATATGATTAAAGGTCACATTTTGATCCAAACTGGCGATTATAAATTATAAAATGTACAGAATATTTCTTAAGTTAACAATATTATAAACAGTTCGTTTCTTGCTAAATGTTCTTTACCACTGCCTTTTTAGGTATTTTATAGGAAGACGTTTTTGTTTTTAACAAAATAGGATTAGCTTTTTTATTGTTTTTAAATTATGATATGAAAAACAGCAAAGTTAATTTCACTAATATTTATTATAAATGCGTAAGTTTGTCAAGCTAGTAATAAACTGTGTTTATTGGTAAAGTGCGTTATATTTATACCCAAATGCCGCATTCACATAAGCGAAGTGAGCAGCAAGGAAGGGAAGCAGCAGGAAGGGAAGTAGGTGGCAAGGACGACGTGCAAACTTACTTCACTTGCCACTGCCATTGCTACTCGCGCTGCCGGGCGCTCAAAACAGCGGTTTTTGTGCGGAGGTCAAAAGACCGGCAGCGCGAGCGGCCGTGAGTGTTTACATTCTGCTCCGTCTGGTATTACAAAGATCTTTTTTAAGGAAACAGGTATCCTAACCCTGCCATCGCTTTATATTTTTGAAATAATCATGTATAGTCAAAATCAACTATTAGTATATGTGTCTCTTTTACTCGCACAGATCTTATATCTTTTGTTCGTTTCTTGAGCGAGAAAATAGTCGTTAGCCAATCGTTTCCTCGCTGGCGGTGAGACAACTGCCTAAATGCGCTCTCGCCCGGCCGTAAGCGATGTCAACTAGCCGCAGCCTCGCTGACATCTTGGAGGTGCTGAGCCGTTTCTGTTACGTGCTTGCGTATGGTTGACGCCTGCCGGCCCTATACCACGAAGTGCAAAACTCGAACTTCGTATGTTGCCGTCCCGCTGACGCTTATGTCATTTAATAAACGAGTGAAAGGGACGGTGCGATACGAACTTCGAGTTTCGAGTTTCGTAGTAGCCCCTCAAATCTCGATCTCGATCTTCGTATCGTACCGTCCTTCTCACTCTCGCATTAAATAGTATAGTGTCAGAGGGACCGCACGACATGAACTTCGAGTTTCGAGTTTCGTAGTAGCCCTGCTGAGGACCTACTCCGAAATTCGAAAATCGAAGTTCGTATCGTACCGTCCTTCTCAGTCTCGTATTAAATAGTATAAGTGTCAGAGGGACGGAACGACACGAACTTCGATTTTCGAATTTCGGGAGTAGCCCCGTTGGTTGACGGCGATCAGACGAGGTGAGGCGGCGCCGATCCGGTGCGACAACTTAAAGCGCCGTACAAATGTACCTAGTGAATAAGTTCGTATTATTGTCTCTTTCTCCACTAGCTCCAGTAACTAGTCGAGAAAGCATGATATAATACAAACTTTTTCCGACAAAATAGGATGGCAAAACATTATTCAAGCTGACGTAGAGA
>NC_133474.1:21536899-21596503 GCF_025370935.1 Choristoneura fumiferana | reverse complement strand
GTATGATGGATACCATCTTCAACGACGAACTTCTTTTTCTTTCTTATTTGTATTTGGTATCTTTTTCAATATTGAAGTGTGTAGCCTATGTATGTGCCTTATTTTATGGGGTTCTGCTGCAGACATTGAGTCAATTTTTATCTTACAAAAGAGAACAATTAGAGCAATTTATAATTTGAAGACGCGTGAATCTTTAAGATCTTTTTTTAAGGAAACAGGTATCCTAACCCTGACATCGCTTTATGTTTTTGAAATAATCATGTATATGTGATTTTCCAACTAACGTCGATAAGCCAAAGGCTAAGAAACATAGGGAAGCTTTAAGTTCCATCTTACAGACTGGCTAAAACCTAAGCGGGCAACTCGCAGTCATCGAGCTTACGTCGGGCCGCCGCTGCGCTTGCGTCTCGCCGCCGCAACGGGGACAGTGCGCAGACCTCATCGTTCCCCAACGCCCCCCCCCTCGGCCAACCCGCCGACGGCCCACCGCTTGTCTCTCTCTAAGTTTCGATTCGATCGCGATGCCGCCTCGCTTTAAAGCACTTGTCCCTCCGCCGACGATGAGCGAGAAGCGAGTAGAGCGAGTAACTAGAAACGAGTGGGTGAGCAGTGAGAAGCGTGTAGTTTTGTCGCTGGCTGTAAGCGAGTGTTCGAGTGCGACGGGTGATTACTCGCTCGAGCGGGGCGGCTGCCAAGCTGACATCGCTGAGCGAGTAGGTATCTATAGCTCAGCCGGTTTTATAGCTCTTGTCGCTGCGACAAAAGATTTAAGAGCGTTCTCGCCAACAGTGTGATCAGCCAGCGATCAACTATTAGTATACGTGTCTCTTTTACTCACACAGATCTTATATCTTTTGTTCGTTTCTTGAGCGGGAAAATAGTCGATAGCCAATCGTTTCCTCGCTGGCGGTGGGACAACTGCCTAAGTGCGCTCTCGCCCAGCCGTAAGCGATATCAACTAGCCGCAGCCTCGCTGACATCTTGGAGGTGCTGAGCTGTTTCTGATACGTGCTTGCGTATGGTTGACGCCTGCAGGCCCTATACCACGGAGTGCAAAACTCGAACTTCGTATGTTGCGGCCCCGCTGACGCTTTTGTCATTTAATACGCGAGTGAAAGGGACGGTGCGATACGAACTTCGAGTTTCGAGTTTCGTAGTAGCCCCTCAAATCACGATCTCGATCTTCGTATCGTACCGTCCTTCTCAGTCTCGTATTAAATAGTATAAGTGTCAGAGGGACGGAACGACACGAACTTCGAGTTTCGAGTTTCGTAGTAGCCCTGTTGAGGTCTACTCCGAAATTCGAAAATCGAAGTTCGTATCGTACCGTCCTTCTCAGTCTCGTATTAAATAGTATAAGTGTCAGAGGGACCGCACGACATGAACTTCGAGTTTCGAGTTTAGTAGTAGCCCTGCTGAGGACCTACTCCGAAATTCGAAAATCGAAGTTCGTATCGTACCGTCCTTCTCAGTCTCGTATTAAATAGTATAGGTGTCAGAGGGACGGAACGACACGAACTTCGATTTTCGAATTTCGGAGAACCCCCTTTGGTTGACGGCGACCAGACGAGGTGAGGCGGCGCCGATCCGGTGCGACAAACTTAAAGCGCCGTACAAATGTACCTAGTGAATAAGTTCGTATTTAATGTCTCTTTCTCAACTAGCTCCAGTAAACTAGTCGAGAAAGCATGATAAATACAAACTTTTCCGACAAAATAGGATGGCAAAACATTATTCAAGCTGACGTAGAGATATGAATCTACGTTCCTTCTCTGACCGTGTATTCACTTGTTTAACCCTCCCACTGCTGCTAACAACCTCGCTTTCACGTCCTAACACGTAAAATGTTCACGATTCCGATTTGTAAAGCGTTTTTCGCACGTTTGGTTGTAATTTGAAAAGACTGAAGCGAAGTGTTGGTAACATTTTGTCACCTATTTTAAAAGAGTTTGTTTATCATTAAAAGTTGAGCACAATAATAACTTTTTGCTTTGTTTGTGATAATTTTATGACTTTTGATGATAACTTATTATTTAAACTCATGAGACATGAATTTTATAACATCCTTCTTACTTTATTTTGCTATTTTGCATGGTTTGTGCATTCGTCTCTTACGACGAAATGACACGACAATCTTAACAATTTGCGTCTTTTTAACGATTTCAAACCGTACGAAGCACATTTCCATTTGGCTCAGTACTTTCATGGGGAATATGAACCGTTGTACCAAATGTCTCAAAAAGTGTTAATGTTCCAATGTCCATAAGTGAAACGTGGCGGAAGAAACTCAAATTCATTTCAATATACGATTTACGACGATCCTTTGTGGGGACGCTAATAAATCGAACGGCTAATTGAAACCGGACGTTAATGGAATTGTGATTGATAAGAATTAGTGTTTATTTTTCATGTTTGAACATCTGCCGGCAACGGTGTTTAATTTAATTGCGTTGTTTGATTGTTCAGTGACTATGGGGGGCTGAGAGATTTGTTTAATAGATTTGTTGGAGTGTTTTGGTTAAATAATCTGTTTTTTTAATCACACGTACAGTTGAGGTCAATGTTATCTTTACATTTCCCTGTATGCCTTCTCACGATTTTTTATACAAAAGTTCAACACGTGACAGTGACAACGTAATAAAGTGTAAAGATATCTTTGACCTCGACTGTACTAATAAGTATTCATCTAGAAAAGATGTTGTTACTGATTGACTCATCAATGCGCAGATTGGTGGGTATTTTTGAAATTTTCACAGGATGAGATGAAGCGGCCCTATAATTGAAAGGATCTAGTATTGTAACTTTTTATTGTACATAAAACATATGAAATTAACAGTTAACAACAACGGTAACAAGGTTTAGGTAAATTAACTAAATCTAAACAAAACATCGGCAATTGGGTGTCTTAAATATTGAAATCCCCTCATTAAACTATCTAAACATTTACATTTCTGTATTGGAACATATTAATCAAATTTGTATTAATAATAATGCTTAAAATCCTTAAATGTACCAAATCTGGCAGTTCAAGTTTGTTGACCTTTCAAGTACCTATACCAATACATATTATTAGTCTCAAGTGGGAATCGAATCCGTGACCGTACCTACTCAGGTTTTTTTGATCACTAGGGCATCTAACGAGGCAGGCCTAGGAGGAGACGCGGGGCCGATTTGGACTGTTTCCAGACAGACTGTTGCCTGTTGGGCAAAAGTGGAGACGAGTGGAAGAAACAAGAGGAGTCTTTTGCCCAGCAGTGGGACACGATACAAGCTAAATAAAAAAGTAACATTAATAATGAGCTTCTGAAGTATATTGCAATAATGACTAGAATTTATCTAACAAACAAATTTCACGCACAATCGGCTAGACTCCCAACTTCCATCACCGACAAAACATTAACGTAAACACACAAACAAAACTGAATGCATTCAGTTCCGAATCATTTGACACGTTGGTAATACGTTTCCTCATACAATTCATTTTGTCCATTTTGGCAGCGAATCGCACCATTGTGCTATACATTAGGGAGACCATTATTTGGAGGATGTTGTGATATTTGCCCGACGGTACATTTACCAAATTGTCGTTTATAGTTGTTTTATGATAATTCGTGGTGCTTAAGCTACTAATAAGATCAAGAGGGTTGTTATGGCTTATTTGTGATAATTTGAGAAGTTGTAACGTTATTATTGCTACTTAAAGTTATCTCTATATGTGCTCTTTATGTACCTATAACAATGTTTATTCGTTGCCTGGTATCCATATTAATATTTGCTTAGTTTGGAACTGAGTCAATTAGTACCTATCAATTGTCCCATGATGTGTATTTATTTTTAACCCCCAACGCAAAAGAGGGTGTTATAAGTTTGACCGCTATGTGTGTCTGTGTGCCTGTCTGTGGCACCGTAGCTCTTAAAAGGGTGGGCCGATTTGAATGCGTTTTTTTGTCATTTGAAAGTATGTTTTCTATAATAGCGATGGTTTTTAAACATGCTTTATCAAAATCGTTTCAGCCGTTTTTGAGATATTGAACTTTGAAGTGACAAAGTCGGGGGTTTTCGAACTTTTTGTTGGTTAGGTTAACTATATCTTTTTATTATTTAAATCATTACGAGCTGGTACCATATCCTTCTTTACTATCCTTAGTAAAATTAAAAATGCGAAAGTAACTATGTCCGTTAAAAATAAAAAAATAAAATTTGCTATGGAAATAGTTTGAGACCCTGGAAGGACAAAGAATAGTTTGTATCCCGGAAAATTGCATAGTTGCCGTGCCATAGCGATAATCGAATTTTAAGCAATCGGAGTCGCAGGCAACAGTTAAATAATCCATGCTAATATTATAAATGCGAAGTGTGTGTGTGTTTGTATGTTTGTCCGTCTTTCGCGTCGAAACTGACCGACGGATCGACGTGATTTTTGGCATAGATATAGTTTATGGGCCAGAGAATGTCATAGGCTACTTTTTATCCCGAAAAAATGCACAGTTCCCGAGGGAACAGCGCGCGATAACCGAATTCCACGCGGGCGAAGCCGCGGGCAAAAGCTAGTCTTTAATAAATGTAATAAATATAATAATAAGTGATAATAAAAAATGAGTTGCCGAAATGTATGGACGCGCATAACTTAGGAACGACGGCACCGATTTAGATTTTTTTTTTGTTGTGTTCGTTATTTTCAGGACAAAGTTTGTGTGTAACAAAATTAAAAAAAAAACCTTAATGGGCCGAAACCGTTCGCAACAGCTATAAGTGTATAGGAGAGTTTCGGAAATTGGACCCATTAAGGTATGAAATAAGAGCTTAAGTTTAGCGTAGAATAATTTTAAGGTATTTCGTATAATTTACGGTAAAGGCAGTGAAGCCGTTTTGGGTTGCAGAGGAAAACAAAGAAATAAACATAATTACGTTTTCATATACCCTCGACAATGTCATTTCAAAGTTCAGCATCTCAGAAACGGCTGGCTCGATGTTAATGAAACATCTAAGAACATATTAAGCATAAAAAATCGTATCGAAATCGGTCCATCTGCTTGAGATCTAAAATAGCATAGACCTGTGTCTACATTGGCTTCAAACTTCTAACACCCCTCTTTTTGTGTCGGCGGTCAAATATGTAACCCTCTTTCGGGCAGTTTGGTAAAAACGTTTTTCACACAAAATATCTTCGATTTCAACCTAATTCGTTCAGTACCCTTATAAGTTTTCGGTTACAAAATACGTCTCGATCGCGTTCGCGTTAAAATCACAATTAGTATGGAAACACGAACATCGCAAACGTTCCGCTAAAGCCGCTGTTCGTGTTTGCATACAAATTGAGATTTTAACGCGAACGCGATCGAGACGTATTTTGTAACCGAAAACTTACACTAAGGGCACAGAATTCTCCAGTATCACCTTCAACTGTACGCTTACTTAAATCTTTCGCATTCTGTCAACTCGTACTAAACTCGTCTCATATTCCGCACACTGGTATAACTTTTGGCCCATTTGCGACTAGCAAAGTACAAAGATACCTCCACGTAGGTTAAACAGTCTCGTGAGACATCCTAGCTCTATTGCTCAACACTTAACGTTCAAAATCGTGTGGTTTATAAAATTGAACTGCAAAAACTTGCTGGTTCTATGCCCTCATACATGGAAAAAGCTGGATTCTCGCAGTGATTCATCCATCATTCATTCGCTTGAAAGGCGTTCTGTGAGGATATGACATTCGTTTCATCACAACGGCTTTGCCGGCAGTATCACCCTTCCTACCATTGTAATACATACCCATTTCGATTGTGCAAACGCGTTGCTTTTGCTAAGCTTTAGACGATTTGGATGCGCCGTTCCAGAAAGACTTATCACAATTGCCGTTGCACTGCATTTTGACGCGTCTGTCTTTGATTTTAGATGTTAGAACAGCGTGAAATTTTTGCGGGTAAAGATTTTTTTTATTTAGCAGTTAACGTATAACGATGCTTAGTGTACGTTTCCATCGGAGATGTGCGAGGGTGCGTTGCGAGGAATGTACGTTTGCATCATTTACCTTCTCTCAGCGCAGCTATAATGTGGTCTACAGCTCAGCGGAGCGAGGTTTTTAACCCCCGACGCAAAAAGAGGGGTGTTATAAGTTTGACCGCTATGTGTGTCTGTGACACCGTAGCTCTTTAACAAAATTGGATTTTTTATTTGAAATCAGGTTTTCTAGCGATTTTCATCAAAATCGGTTTAGCCGTTTTTGAGATATTGAATTTTAATGACAAATTACACAAGCTCTGAAAACTCAAAACGTACTTCGCTTGCTGTGTTAACCTATGTTGTTTGATAAAACATGTCTAAGAACCATCGCTAGAAGACCTGCTTTAAAAAAAACCGCATTCAAATCGGTTTACCCGTTTAAGAGCTACGGTGCCACAGACAGACAGACACACATAGCGGCCAAACTTATAACACCCCTCTTTTTGCGTCGGGGGTTAAAAACAAGCAAAGGGTGTGTGCAAGGAATTTGTTGCGAAGTACAGACTTAATCACTAGTAGCGACCAGAGCGGCTCCGCTCCAGCCTCACCGCACTCCGATCGCTTATTTGACAAAAGTTGGAAAACCCCCGACTTTGTCACTTCAAAATACAATATCTCAAAACGGCTAAACCGATTTTGATGAAACATCGCTAGAAAACCTGATTTCAAATAAAAAGTCCGCATTCAAATTGGTCCACCCGCTAAAGAGCTAAGGTGCCACAGAAAGACACACAGACAAACACCCATAGCGGTCAAACCTATAACACCCCTCTTTTTGCGTCGAGGGTTAAAAAGGGCCTGCTACTGCTACATCTTCGCACCGCTCACTACCACACACATCTCTGGTGAAAACAGGCGTTCCACATTACTCTGCTCACTCATGAAATAAACGATGTGTTCATGCAGTTCCCCCACCTTCACACTGTAAGTAAGAACACACCCATACGCGTTTCGAACTCAAGCAGAGCTCATTTTCAGAGCAACACAACCGATGCTACAAGATGTGAGTCATACACAACACATCTAATATCATAGTGTCTAATTGTGTGTGTTCTTACTATGTGGAGGTGGAAGAACTGCATGAACACATATTTCTTGCATAGACGTATCTATCATAAGGTCACGGGTGAGCAAACTAATTGTTTCAGTTGACTGATATGCAGGTGGAGGTGGAGGTATTTTGCAGGTGGTAGGACCTTGTGCAAGGTCCGCCCGGATTGCTACCACCATCTTGCTCGCTAATCCTGCCGTGAAGCAGCCGTGCTTGCACTTTTGTGTTTCGGCGTGGAGAGTAAGACAGCCGGTGAAATTACTGGCACTTGAGCCTCTAGGTTGGCAACGCATCTGCAATACCCCTGGTGTTGCAGATGTTTATGGGCGGTGGTGATCTCTTACCATCAGGAGACCCACTTGCTCGTTTGCCATCCAGTCAATTAAAAAATAAATATATATGGAACTCCGCAAAGGAACGACTGATTCAATAAACTATTCCACATCCTCGTTATAAACATCCTCGCACCGCTCAGCTACCTCGTTCATCTCTGGTGGTAACGTAGCCTTAGGTACCTGCAGTTGCTTGACAGGATTGCATCTAAAATAGCGTTTTTCCAGCGACTCTAAGCTTTTACTTGTAAAGCTGGTTCTTGTTTGGTGTTTCTGGTTTCCATATGTGATGTATGGCAGACGCTTGTCGCGCATTGTCATGTCTTGTTGAGATGTTGGGTATGAAAGTGATAGCACGATAGTGTGACGCGATAAGAGATACATTTTCTAACAATCGTTCAGGACAGAAGAGTGTGATTAGGACTAGACTTGTATTGGTGGAAACCACAGAAGTTTTTGATTTGGTTGGTGAATATCGGAAATTAAAATATCTACGGGTAAAATGTCGAAAATTTTCCTGCTATTATCTTTCGGAGCTCCTATTCCGCACAGTTCAGGCGCTTCGACACAATACTAACCTAACCTGAACTATTGAACTTTATAGACATTTCGGTAAAATGATGAATACCATAAAAATTTGGTTCGGTTAGGTTAGAATTGTGTGTGTGGACACAGCATTTTTTTTCCATCCCAGCCTAACGTGACACTGATGGGCACAGGCCTCCTCTCAGAACAGGCTTGAACCATAGTTCCCACGTGGGCCCAGTGCGGATTGGGAACTTCACACGCACCATTGAATTGCTTCGCAGGTTTGTGCAGGTTTCCTCGCGATGTTTTCCTTCACCGCAAAGCTCGTGGTATATTTCAAATGTATGTAATTCCAAACATGAATTTCGAAAAACTCAGAGGTGCGAGCCGGGGTTAGAACCCATGGCCCTCTGCTGGCTCTGCGTGGTGGCCTAGTGGATTGACCTATCGCAATTTTTTACGACCTATATTTTAAGTATTTTGTATGTAAACCCATTTAATGAATGTGAATAATAAAGTGCTGTAATGACGTTAGAGTTTTGTTCTTTCTTAGGGATAGTAATTTTAAAGGACTTTGAATACCCAACTGTATAGCTCACAGGCGGTGGGATATTTAGGCCGTGTCACGTGTCGTCAAAGTCAAAGTCAAAGTATTTATTGTGGTGCGGTGAGGTGTTAATATAGTCGTGGCTTTGTGGAAGGGTAAAATTTCCAACTTGTTTGATTACATAAGGTTTCTTTAATTAGTAAGTTATTACTGTATCTTTAAGTTAACATAGAGTAGGGTCATATACAAGAACCAGTAATGAAGAAATAATAATGTTTTTTGTTTCTGTTAACGCAAATATTAAACACTAGGACAATGATTTCAATACTGTGGTTAGGTTATTGTAATTTTAACAAACACTCACACATATACTCACAAACTGACGCATTTATTATATTGGTAGGATCATTACACTTACAATTCCACAGAAGTATATATACAGGGTGTCTCATTTAAATCGGTCAGTATGGGAAAGTCTGAAACTATAAGACATACGAAGATCTGTTCTTAGGAACCATGACATCGATTTTAATAACAAGAAAAACTGCATTCATACATTTAAAAAGAACCTGTACTCAGCTCGGGAATCGTTGGTTGTTTTGAAAAAAAAAAAAAAAAAACACTATTTCGATTTTAGATATCGATTGTGTCTAAAATGAATATAATGCATTGTTTTCCACATTTATTTGTTTCTGACAGCAATTTTCTACTATTTTTTATTTGTTTCTGGCAGCAATTTTTCATTACCGACACATGGTAATAAAACATTTCATTTGTCATTGCTAATTTTAAGTATAATCGACTGGGAATTAAATTACATAATGTTCTTTTATCGCAAAACTTCTAAGAAGCGCGCAAATAAAAGAAATAAATATTTTCTCGCAAATCTTTGCGTTTTGCACGAAATGAGAGAAATGCCCTGTTCAGAAGAATCCGATAAGAAACTCAACGAGGTATATTTTGAACAGATTTACAATGTTGTTTAAAAATTACAAGTATTTACCACAACTACATTTTTTTAACACATTCGCTATTGCAAGTACCTAAACGATCGCCAATGCGGATCGGATTAATTTCCAAATATCCCATATATTATTTCCGTGATATACCTAATCATTATTTTTTTAATACGCCTTAGACATTAATGTACCTACTCTTGAGAATAGATTTAAATGTTGTATCTGCTTGATCAGTTATATTTTTTTGAAATTTTATTGTAAAAACGTACCTATACAATTTCCCAGGAACGACTTTTTGGGTTTAGCCAGTCTGTAAGTTGGAACTTTAAGCTTCTCTGTGTTTCTTCGTTTTGAGAGGAGGCCTGCGCCCTGCAGTCGGTCGTTTATAGACCTAGATGGTGATGGTGACGATGATTCTCGTTATTTAATACCCGGACACCCTTTCGAAAAACATCCAAATCAATTACCCGGAGACAACGTCATCAATCTGACGAAACGTCGTGTCACGTCACGTGGCGTCGCAGGAACGTCTCGAACGTCCTCTCATTCGCGCAGAATCACGCTTTGGGGGCATATTTTTGAAATATTATCACTCGAAACTTACCTATCACTTGTTTTTATAAGTTTTTCTTTAGCTTGCCCTGTTTACTTGTAAATTAACTAATTTATTTGTTTGGTTTAAATCTTGGAAGCTAAATTTGACCCACTTTCCAAGTGTCTGTGGCACCGTAGCTTTTAAACGGGTAAACCGATTTAAATTTATAATTTTATTTGAAAGCAGGTTTTCTAGCGATGGTTTTTAGACATGGTTTATCAATATCGGTTCAGACGTTATTGAAATATTGAACTTTGAAGTGACAATGTCGGGTGTGTTCCAACTTTTCTTGGTTAGATTATGAAAATATTTTTTTCTGTAAATTATGTATTATTTTAAGTTTGATGCCTAATAAACATAGACATAACTTTATTAGGCATCAACATACCTAAGTATGTCTATATTTTCTAATATTATTTTAACGGCTATTTACGAAGGTTTATTTATTTAAATGGATTTAAACGGTATGACAGTGGTAAATCAATATACCGAGACTATTATACTAAGATATACTAAGATGTACAGTCGCGAATTGGAAGCCACTTGTAACAGTTCGTAATTTGGCCGTGTAATGCTATTCTGGTTTATTAATCACAATATTTACTATGATTTTTATAACCCAGCTAAATTATGATGGTAAAAATGTAACTCTGTTTAAAAAAAAGCCATTTTGAAAGCTTTTATTTAACTGTTACTGTTATTTAGCATTGTATCTTGTGCCTATGTATGTGCGGTCAATGCAAGTTAAATTTGACTCACTTTTGGTAGTCGGATTGTCTAGAAATTTGGCATAGTTATGTAAATTGCGTGACAATGCAATAATCTGCAATGTACCGCAAATGTAGTTTGGGTTACATGCAAGTACAATCAACAAAAAGTAAAGTCAGCAAAAAGCTTTTATTCAAAATTAATTTTTACCAAAACCTTATTGAGTCTTGCCCGATTCTTCTCAACAGAGGTTTTTCAGAACCGAAATGCTTGTTATAAGTCTAAATTGAATTAAATATTTTGATTTCGACTGATAAATGAGAAAATAAAGGAACAATTGCTTATCCCATACTATTATAAATTCAAAACTTTGTAAGTCTGTTTGCTTGTTACCTCTTCACGTCTAAACCGCTAAACCAATTTAGATGAAATTTTGTATACAGATAGTTTGAGTTCCGGGGAAGGAAATAGAATAGTTTTTATCCCGGAAAATTGCACAGTTCTAGCGGGAGAGCGATAAACGAATTCTACGTGGACGGAGTCGCGGGCTACAGCTAGTTATCAATATTAAAGATATAAGAGAAAGGTTCCTCAAGAGCAATGCATATAATGTTATTAGAATTATTTAACTATGTAGACGAAAGCTCCCTGCCGGGCAGTTGCCACTTTATGCTCCCATTTAAGCATTGCTACTACGTAAGACGGCGTATAGTGCGGTTGTTAAGAATTGCCACACGAGCACTAAAAAAATCTTTTAAGGTGAAAATAACTTACCTTAGCAAGCGTGTATATAAATATCTAATACGACTCTATTTCTAGAGCTGGTAGGATGTGTCAAATATTTTTTCACTTCTCATGCTCGTAAAGTTCGTGTTTATGCTGTATCTAGGCGACATAAAATGACTTTTTATGCTCTAGTACATAAAATAAAATCTTCCTCTAATACCAACTCAAGACCAAGGTAATCAGGTGTCAACAACCACAAAGAAAAAAGTTTCTATGTATATTTTTTGGGAACTATGGCCCAAGCCCTCTTGTTCTGAGAAGAGGCCTGTGCCGGCTCGGTGGTATATGAACGCCTCGGGTAAAGGCCCGTTTTATGCTCTTGTTGTACAATCTACTATTGCAAGCTCCGCTCTTCGGCTCCTGGCAGAATACCAGCGCTGCGGCTTCCGCAACTTTATGCTGAGGCTTTCATACATAATCCAGTTTTATTCAACAGTTTTACTTGTTTTCTTCCATTTTTTTTCACAATCTGTTATGTGTACACGATGTTTATGTGTTTCTGTTTGCCTGTGTTTTGAAAAATAAAGTCTTATCTTATTTTATCTTAGTTATATCTTATCTAAGGCACTTGTCCCACCGCCGACGATGAGCGAGAAGCGAGTAGAGCGAGTAACTAGAAACGAGTGGGTGAGCAGCGAGAAGCGAGTGTAGTTTTGTCGCTGGCTGTAAGCGAGTGTTTGAGTGCGATGGGCGATTACTCGCTCTACTTGACTCGCTCGAGCGGGGGCGGCCGCCAAGCTGACATCACTGAGCGAGTATCTATTTGTGAGTTGTAAGAGCGGGTTCTCGCCGACCGTGTGAACAGCCAGCAATCAACTATTAATATATGTGTCTCATTTACTCACACAGGATCTTATATCTTTTGTTCGTTTCTTGAGCGAGAAAATAGTCGATAGCCAATCGTTTCCTCGCTGGCGGTGAGACAACTGCCTTATAGTTATTAACGCAGGCGACTGTGCATAAAAAATCCAATGCTCTTTCTTTTAGGTATTGTATTTTTCTCTAAGAACGTGTCTGAAAAGAAAGAAAACAATTTACAAGGACAAGAAAAAGAAGATGCGTCGTCCTCGTAGCACTGCTACGAACTTTTAAGGCTACGATGTTCTCGTAGCGCTACGGGTCCGGCTTTTTAGGGTTGCGTACCTGAATAGTGGCAACCGGAACCCTATTACTGTGGCTTCAATGCCCGTCTGCCGGCCTGACTTTCTGTCATACGGCTGCATCTCGAGAACCGTAATGGATAGACAGTTTAAAGTTATACATTGTCATAATGCATATTTCTATTCTTGCTACAACAACAAATAATATTCGTATGGGTTGATGTACGTAATTAAATAGCAAAACACTTTCCACCATACAGTATAATTATTTAAAACGACCTAGAAGTGCTTCCTGGTTCATCTGTTAGGATATACGCAGGTTTATAGAAATACAATCCCCACAGGTCAATAGAATTGGATTTTTTCAAAGACCTAATTCGTTTGAATGCCTTTATGTATCTGATTTTAAATGAGTGTAATTTGAGTTTGCCTAATTCTAGGAGGTGTGCATAACTTTTGGGAGCCTAATGATATTTCCGGCGGACGTACCGTTCTTGTGCTACAACCAAAAAAATTAAAAAAAAGTTGCAGTACTAAACGGGTTCAAAAGATATATCCCTGTGACAGACGGATAGACAAGCAAAAAACTTGGTACGTCCCGTTAATACATTTGATTACGGAAATCTAAAAAATAAAATAAATAAAAAAACTCGCACCAATTCATTTCATCCGCGCTGTAATCAAAAGAGAGTCGTACGAAACAAAGTGATTGAGTTGGAAGAAGCAACTTTGTCTCATTCATTCGCTCAAGTGAACGAGTGAGTGGATTGAATGGTGAATGGGTTTCAACGGGTTTAGTGTGATGAACGATTTAGTTTATTGCGGCAGTTAAGTGTTAAATGGTATTGAAATAGAGACGCAGTAATAATCTAGACTATGGTATTGTTAACTTTATATTTTGCATTTACGTCTTTTTTGTCTGTTTAAAAGCTTTTATTTATGTATTTATCTTTTTTCAGTGGTTGGGTTGACGTGAAATTTTCACATTTATAATAATCGGGTAGTGATATTCTGGTAGGATCGTTTTTTGTTTCTGAATTTTACGAAATTCATGTGCGAAACTACATTTGAAATTTATCAAGTTTAACGGTGAAGGAAACCATCGTGAGGAAACCTGCACAAACCTGCGAAGCAATTCTATGGTGTGACTGAAGTTCCCAATCAGCACTCTACCCGCGTGGGAACAATAGCCCAAGCCCTTCCGTTCTGAGAGGAGGCCTATGCCCAGCAGTTCGACGTAAATGGGTTGGGATGATGATGATGACGTTATGTGATACATAGACATTAATATTCCGCGCAGAAATGACACTCCAATTCATTCCCAAAAATCAACCCCACAAACGCTATAATGTAAATAATCCGGGCAAGGCATTACGAGAATGGCCACATTAGGCCCGGAAGGCTGCCACGCTTTGTGGACGAAAAATGATATAATATCATAACATCCTATTGTTATCGCGCGGGCGAGGCCGGAAGGAATAAAGCGCGCAGACCGGACACTTGGTATCTTTTCAACCCCCGACGCAAAGTGGGGGTGTTATAAGTTAGACGCCAATGTATGTCTGTGGCGTCGTAGCCCTCAAACGGACAGACTGATTTCGAAACGGTTTTTATGTGGAAGCGAATGTCCTTGTGTCCTTGAGTGGCAGTGGGCGGGGCACATTGCTCGCAGGACTGATAGCCGATGGGGTCAGAAGGTTCTCGAATGGCATCCGCGAACCGGGGGACGAGCTGTCGGTAGGAGTCCAACAAGATGGAGCGACGACCTGGTTAAGATCGCGGGATCGCGGTGGATGCGGAAAGCACAAGACCGGTCTGAGTGGAGAGCCTTGGGGGAGGCCTATGTCCAGCAGTGGACGTCTTTCGGCTGACATGATGATGATGATGATGATGAATGTCCTTGCGATGGCTTTTAGCTGTCGCGTGTTTTATTAAAATCGATTCTGCCGTTTTTGGGACATTGAACTTTGAAATGACAGTAGGTATCGGTTGTTTTACAACTTTTTAACCGACTTCAACAAAAGGAGGAGGTTCTACGTTCCACTGTTTGTATTTTTTATTTCTAAGTATTTTTTAACTTCACATGAATTTCGCAATAAATATTTTACCCATTTCTTGTGCTGATTGAATTGAGCTGGAAGGCGCACCTACACATGAGTTAGGTAGCAACCCGGTGTGGCAGAATTTATCCTGTTGTATACAAGGATGTTTTAAAATGTATTTATTAATATGAAAAAAAAATGGATTTTTTGTTATGAATATTAAAAACGTCATAAATTTAATTTTTCAGCCATTCTGCGAACAGCTCACAGAGCCGCTCGTTAGTGGGATATTAGACAGTGTCTTAGAACTTAGATTTCTGTAGTCCTTTCTACTCAGTACTTATGCTTCAGCATCATATAATTTTGCAAAATCTGCTCTGATTTTTGTTGTTTCCTATTAAATGTCGTCTAGCCTAAAACGATAGAACATCCTCCATCCTCCGGCCAGAAGAAGTCAAAGCGCAGAAACATTATCCGGTGTTTGGAAGGCACTTGGAGTCTAAGTGAGCTGAAATTGTTTGCCCAATGAGATTCAAGCGAGTAAATGACCAGTCTACATAGAATATTCTTTGCCCCCGCCGCCCTGTCCGAGACAAAAAGTCCAGCTGGCCATTTGTCAAAAAACCTGCATCCGCCTGCTGAAAGCGGCTATTGTTGACCTTACCACCTTAACGTACACCCCCCACCACCTTATAACAAAGCAATAAGCTTCATAATCCAGTAGCGCCAGCAAATGAAATAAGAAGCTAGAACTGTGAATAACAGCAATGATTTCTTTTTGCCCTGATGTGGAAATATACAGAGATTTCTGATGGCTTTTTTGTTGGATGCGTGGATTGTTTTATTATGGGGTATGTTTGGGAGTTTTTCCTCCATTTTCGTAATGTGTCACTCATTTCGTTGCCATTTAAATAAAAGTCAAAATACGGTCTCGGCGAGTTGGACTCGCGCGCCCAGGGTTTCGTACAAATTTGTCGGTAATTATGAATATCTAGTGTTAGCAGAGCCTCTCTCCTAAGTAAAATGTACCTACGCAGTGTGGGGTCATTTCAGATGGTTACGTCATACATAGATAGACAGACAAAAAAAAAGATTTTTCGGACTTTCCTTAAGGTTGCACAAGAATAATAATATATTTTGCCTGACACGTTGCTTTTGCGTTGGTCATGGTATGATACAATGTAATACGGGTAACTATTAATTACTCGTTTCGTTAAGCGTGAGAAGTATCGGATGTTATAATAGTACCTTTCCTTAGCACTTCGGTCCCCAGGCATACATCTGCCTAGAGAAAGTTTCCTCTATTGTGGTCTATCCCCACACCACACAATGTTGTATAGGTAGGTACTCTTATTTACAACACATTGCTATGACAAAATATTTAGGCGTTAGAATCAAAACAACAGTTATTTGTAACATAAACACGGAAGTATCTGCCTATATAACTGTCAATGTTGTCAGTTATAGTTGCTTAGCAAAACAATGTATTGGAAAGGTATTTTGTACTTATGATTTAACAATCATACCTAATCTATACTCGTACAAGCAAAATAAATGTTTGCTGTTTGAAATCATTTTTTTGCTCGCCTTTTCGAGGTCCAAGATAGAGATAGTTACGCTTAATTTCATTATCACTGTATATATATAATGTCTTCTGACAATATCAACCGCAGACAGTACAGATGTATAGGTAGAGTCATTCACAATGACGCGTGCCGTTGTTCATATTACAATGTCATTAATGTCTAATTTTGTCAAAATCACGCGTCTTCGTGCATGGCACTAGGTATAGTAAATACGTACCTAATGTTCCATCCAGGGACCTCAAGCTCCGAAGTCAGGTTCTCTGACCACTTGGCAATCCATAGCTTGGCTTGGCTTGGCTTGGCTTGGTTAGCTATAGACAATGATGAATGATGGGTCAGTTAAATCCTTTCCTGGGCGTCAGTGTTGCCACCACAAATAATCACACATTGGTCATACATTAGACGCCATTACGGCTCCCTGACGCTTCCGGTCGGGCCGGAAATGGACGGATTACCGGCGGTCATTTTGCCACACGAGGGTGGAAATGGGGGTTTTCTTTTAATATCCATGTTTATTCTAATATTTATGCAGAACGTTTGTTTAACAAAATCTAAGTTTTTCCCTAAACAAAATTGTTCTTGGCTTGGCTATTCGTGCCGAGAAGTATCTACACCAAACTTACTACGCCGCCTTAACAGTTCCGTCCTGCGGAGACGATCCTGGCCGGACTACCAGGATGCCACTACCAGATTATTGTGTTGTTACGCAATTTACATAAGTAAGTATGACAAATTTCAAGTCAACCCGACTCCTGGAAGTTGGTCGAATTAAACTTGCAAGATTTGACTACCTACAGACAGAGAGACAGATAGACAGACAGACAATAGGACAGGTGAAACTAAATGAAAACTTGTAAAAAGACTCCACTTGTTACTTGCAACTCTCACGATATCGTCAGTTTAACTTTTATGCACTTTAACTTTCTGTTTAATAAATGTGGGTACATGCACCTATTTCTTTCATCGAGTCGTATGAGTCCATTAATTATGAATCGAAACTCATTGCAAACTGGATGACAGACGTCAGATTTCATTCATTTTAAATTGTCAACTTTCCGCCCTCCCCCGCTGGGAGATAAAGTTAGCTTATCTGCCCGCGTCACTTTATGACGTCAAACTACTATTCTGCGATGCTTTGGCGATCCTCAAATGGATCGCTTTTCAATCTCAATTGAGAATAAGGTACACAGTTTTCAAATATTAAATAAATAATTTATTGTTGATTTATTGATTTTGTGATGTGTTTATTAATTTTGATGTATTTATTAATTATGATGTGTCTAGATAATAATTATTAATATTTATTGCTGGGATAATAAAGAATATGCTTTATTTAAAAGAATAAAATAACAGGTTAATTAACAGATTAATACAACATAACACAGTACAAATCAAAATAAATCAATACTTACCTAATACTAAAAAAATACAATTAGGTACACAATAAAAAAAACAAAATATCAAAAAATCTAAACGAATAAAAAATAAAAATAATGTATGGGATAATTACAAATATATACCTACATACTCACACATACATACATTGATTATACATATATTATATTTTATTATATATATATTGATGTATTTATATAAAATTATGCAAATAAACTGACATCATTTTCATATTCTCCTTGTCCTTTCTAACAGACGAAAAAGTAGAAGGATCTTAAATTAATTGAATGTTTTTTAAACATTATCATTATTTTTTTAAGTATCATCGATCTTTGTCGATATCGTGTTTCGTTCAAAGCTCGTTATTCTATTTAGGTATGTAGTTTTTATGAGCATTAATTCAGTCATCATGATTTCAAAGTTACATCAAAAAAAAATCGTCTTCACCTTTTTAACCCCCCAACGCAAAAATAAGTATATTATGAGTTTGACGTCAATGTTTATCTGTATGTAGCATCGATCGTAGTTCTCAAACGGAGAAATCGATTTCAAATGCGGTTTTTTTCAACGTTTCAAAGTACTTTTGTGAGTGTTTTGTTTGTTTTGTTTTGTAAGGTTAGTGTTATTTTCAACTGATCAGAGAGTGGACTCTATCTCAACTTATGATTATTAAGTGCAGGTGAGGCCGAAGGTGTAACTCACTGGTTCAGTAACAGCCTATTCACTTTTTCCTTTAAGTAATAGCGCTAAACCACTCTCTCTCTGCCCAGAAAACCATACGATGGAAGCAAATTCCATTTCATCTCATGTCAGTTATATATAGGATCTGTAGAAATGATTAACTCTTTTTTAGGGTTGGTTTGAAATTTTTATATAAGTAAGTGTCTTAAAGATATTATACTTTACGTTTAATAAAGAGTTATACTTACCTATTTGTGATCTAAATACAATCTTTTTAACTATTGTAGGTATAGTTTTAGTTAAATTTTATTATTTATTTAAAAATAATAATACCTACAAGCTATTGTTATTGTTAGTTGTGAATACATATGTCTAACCACAATATCTGACACAACAAGCGTGCATACATATCTGATACGACTCTATTTGTGAGCCGGAAGGACGTGTCAGATATTTTTGCACGCTCCGCTGTGGCAGATATTAATGCTGGTGACTGTACAAGTGAATCAATATTAACTTACGAGATATGAAGTTAAACAAAATGTTCATACTCGTACGGTGAAGGCGAAATAAAAGGTAAAATAAAAGATTGTAAAACTCATTCCAAAATCCCTTTTATACTCAGAATACCGCTTTTATCATTTGGTTAACTATATCATTCGCGCTTTTATTATCCGATACTGTCTGTCTATTCATTAAACAAGTTATACATGTTTTTATTTAACTGATAAGTATTTTTACTTCAAACAAGATAACAATATGAACATTTATTTAAGATTACAAATTAATTAGTTACTTTGTATCATGCATTTCTTGATGTGTACTGCTTTTTTGGCGAAATATGTTTCGCCAAATTTCACTTAGCAACCAATCTTTTGCCGAATTTTCATTTGGCAAACCAATCGTTGGCATAACTTTACTTCGCATTTCTCTTATTTCGCAACATTTTTAAATTGCAATATTTTACTTAATCACACTTTTATGCGGCAAATAATTATGTAGCAAATGATTGGCTTAGGCATATAACAAACTACCAATTTTTATATTACAAAGTTTTACTTCAAAATTTGTGCGAGTAGAAGCGACTTGGATAGTTTAGTTTCAGAAGGCTAAGGCGGGAGCAAAGCGGAGCGTAAGTAGCCTTCGACGTTAGGTTTTTTTTTTATTGCAGCCAGGATAACTGCCACTAGGAAAGTAGGTTGGATGCCATTCAATATGTTGCTAAGTTAAGGTATGACCTCACTTTGACATTGCACAATCGTCGTTCTATCCGAACTTGTATATTGCCATTAAAAAAAAAAAAAAAAAAAAAAAGTTAAGGTATGTCAATAAATACATTTTGACCAAAACATAAATGACAAAAAAAATCATCCCAATTTAATTTGCATAATAATACTTTATCAAGTGATTAGTTGGAAAATGATATCAGTGCGAAATGTTGAGTTGGGAAATAACATTTCGCCGAAACATTAGTAAACCATTTCTCGGTGACTGGGCTCAGACTGTTTTGAATCGAGATGAGTGGAAATGCATGGGGGGAGGCCTTTGCAGAACAGTGGGGCACCAACCCAGACTAGATAATAATAATAACATAATAATTACTTACAAGCAGATTACCACGGATAAGACGTTGCCAACTTAATGTACCAATTTATTTTCAATAACGTAGCTTACACAGCTCTTTAACCACTCCAATGGCGCTATTGAACCTTTAATATAATATTTCATCTCATGAACATAAGCGTTTCAAAAAGTTAAGACTTCACATTCCTACAGAAATCAATTATGATTTTAATATTTTATGCACAATAAAAACCGACTTTATACTGTCGGTTTCCATACCCCTTTTCATACCACGCTACACAAGGCCTTCTCAATATCCATGGCCACTTGAAAACACTTCAAGACCCTATTTAAAAATAAAAAAAATGCTGGCCGCGATAGAGGAAACAATTGAGATTCGAAATTCAAAAAGAGAAAACAAAAAAATGGCGCGATTACATCTTCGAGTGTGCCCGCGGTTTCTCATGGGGCGATGTTTTGGTACCGACGCTAGAGGGAGCCTGTGATTGTAGGGTGGGCTATTTTGGAGCTATTTGGGAGACTGTCTCCGTTATTTGGTATTAAAGCAAGGATGTTTGTTTTTTTAGTAATAGCAGGATGGTTTGCGTGACATTTTACTTTTTTTATTTGCCATGCTTCCTTGGGTACCTACCACTATCGGGTAACATCAACTAGTATTTTAATGGTTCCCCACTTGTTAATTTGTGATTCATTTTGAAAAAAAAAGTTGAATCATCCATTATGCAAGATAAAAGAACCTTTAATGCGTTGTAATTAAAGTTCGTGTACTTAGAATAATATATTTGTTCTTAGTCCTTGCCTCGGTTCCTCATGTGACAGTGAGCCTTGCTTGCTATTACCAATCAATTTCAATTAAGACAATATTCTGACTTGTGTGTCTGCCTTTTTTTCTCAATAACGCCCTTCATTCATCGCAAGTTGCAAATAAAATACAGTTGGCTTATATCTTTTTAGTCAAATTTGTAACGAAATAATAATCAAGACAGTCTTACCTTGTATGAATAATGGTTCCCCTACCAAATAGTAGCCCCCGGCTCCCACGGGTGCGAATCAGTGCTCAATTCGGCGCGTGATTCGATTTGCACCCCGCAAGGCTGACCGCTTGCCGAAATAAAAAAAATGCAGGCAACTTCTCCATAATATACACCGTCTTTTTTTATTTCCGTTAACTTCAATAGATCGCTCAGTTCATTGATAGTAACTACAAGGTAATTAGTTTTGGCCGATTTTTTTTTTATTTCAATTTTTTTACGCATGTCAAATAGTAAAATTCGCAAGCTTGACGAGTGACACATAAGATAAACATCCAAAAACTCACTTTTTAACTTTTTTTGCTAAATACATATATATTTTATGGATGACTAGTGTTTACCCGTGGCTTCGCGCATGTAAATCATTAGATCCAGCAGCTAGTAAAATTGAAATTTCGGGATTTTTAAAAGTTCCCGTGGAAATTCCCGAAAATTAAATCGTGGTTTTCATTGACGTTACATTAAAAATAATCATATCCAATTTCATGACTCTAAGCCCAGCAGCTGTTATTTTGAGATTTTATCCCTATCCCGTGGGAATATCGGAATAAAAAGTTGCCTATGTTTTATTCCAGATGTCCAGCTATCTAACATAATAAACTTCATCGAAATCAGTGTTTCATAGATATCAGTGTCAGCGTTTCAGCATGAAGGAGTAACAAACATACTCACTCACTCACTAACTCATTCACTCACTCAATCACTCACAAACTTTCGCATTTATAATATACGAGTAAGTAGGATAATGGATGGATAATTATATTAGAGAACCAACCTTATGCTACCAAGAGGTCAAAAATATTGGGTGGGTATTGGGCGCCTTTTGCTACCAACAATAAAGTCGATGTATAAATTCGACACAATGACTATGACGATAATTATGGCCTGAACTATACGTAGCGTGACAAAGAGATACTTTTATTTTTTTGTATTATAATCAGATTCCATCCAGCTGCAAGATTCCAAATTCAAATGTTTCAATTTTCACACAAATCTGTTGTCATCTAAACGCTCTATGTTTTTCTTACCCACCATTTTTATTCATTCAAATCGTGGTAGATTCTGATTTCGAACATTTTTTGCACCAGCCAGTACGATAGGTAATTTTTTTTCTCACCAGCCAGTATTTCCCGAGTGAAAACAATAATAATATTCCACATTTAATATATCGATTACAAAACAGGTACTCGAAACACTCGTCTAGAACGGTCGCTGAGAACTGCACTCGACTTTCTTTTGTTTCCATTGCTGTTGTATTTTTTATAATTTTGTACGGCGATCTGATAACATTTAGAACAGCCAGTATGTATTGTGTTTTGTAAACATTGTATTTATTTCGAGATCTTGATACGGTCGATACTTAAGTTAGCTGGGTTATTGTGTGTGTGTGTAAGTCAGGAAAAATAACTTCTTTTGAATTTTTACTAACGTTTATTTTTAGCTCAGTTTTCTGACACTTAAAAATGTATATTTACGTGAAATTTTGTACTACAATGACGACGATAATATCGCCATTGTAACATCACCCTAAACAGGATCGTTCATAATAAAAACAATTCCAACGACAAAACTAAAAAAAACTAAACTTAAACGTTGCAACCCGAAACCGCGCATTAGGAAGGCCGCACACCGCCCACTAAATAAGGGCTGCCACACACAACACGACAACAAACCGGCTAATTTGTCGCGCGGCGCTTGCGAAGGCGGTATTGACGCCCACGGTGCGCGGTTCCATTATAATACGAGAGAACCGCAGAAATTTTAAACTATAGTAGAGCAAATACCACCAACATTACGCGAAGAAATTAGGAAAGAAATGAAGGCGCCGCTTTCTTCGCTTTTTTTTTAAAGACATGAAATCATTTATTTCTGACATAAGGGTATCCATATTATTATTATTAGTAAGCATACAGAATTATTATTGTTAATAAAAAATGAAATGCTCATTGGATCTCTCATGCATGGTTTCCCAATGCTTAATTAAATGCTTGAACAACAATTTTGTATGTATTTTTTTACCTACGGGTAAACTACTATTTTATCTACTGTTTTATTTCGTACCTACTCTGATACGCCGAGGACAATCGTTTCGATAGCTGAACTGTGTCACCTGCTGCTTTTCAAATAGTGCCTTTACTCCGCATAGTTCTTGCAAGTAACGAAGGTGAATTTACCAGAATAAAAATACGTTAACACAGGTAAAGGTCACAGCTCATTAGAGCCACCCGGCTCCCGGCCAGCACCGCCTCGACTTTCGGCGTCCACTCGTTATCGACAGGTGGTCCACGGGTGGACGCCGCGTTGACAATGAGTAGACCTCGAGTGGTCAACGAGTGAACGACGCGTGGTCCACGATTTTCCGAGTAGTCTATTAAGAAATGAGGGTGGGAGTGCCGCGCCGACTACGCGCGCGGTTCACGCGAGGCAAGCATACGAATAGAATGCTTTATTAGTCTGTAATTCTCGTGCAAAGTTGACATCTTTTTTGTCGACTTATGAGCTCCTGTAATTCTGATATTACACATTTATATGAAAATCTGAAAAACCACAGGCAGGCATAGATAATTACGTCAAGTCCATACTTACAAAATTTCATCTATTTCTGTTGCCTAGTTTTCAAATGAGACCGGGACTACGTTTGTATGGAGAATGGAACGAACAGACTTCTCTTAATAGTTTTAAAACGTGCCGTTGAACAACGAAAACGCGCTACGTTTCTATAATCACTGTGCGAAAATAGGCAATTTTGTAACCTCTGTGACTCTTGCCACTAACTCATTTACACAGTGATTAGTTAGTCTCCGATTAGTTAGTTTTGTAACGAGTGACGGTTGCTTGAGGGAAGTAACAATTTGCGTTTCGAATTCAATTCGTGATTTAGTTTGCGTGTGTGTGAACGTGTGACACGAGTGCTTGTCGAATCTAAGAATGATATCAGTTTGTGCGTCACCGTTTCGCTCAGAGATGCCAATTAATCCCCTTGTTCCCCGTATATAACCAACTTTCATGACCAGCACTGGGAGAGGACAAATAATTCCTACTCAAAAACCGGGTTTTGGAGTAGGATTTTTTTTCCTTGTACAAAACCAACGGCATGGCCGGTAATGTACGAGGAAAAATAATTCATAGTACAATACCCGGTTTTGGAGTAGGATTCTTTAATGCCTTGTACAGAACTATGCTTTTTTACTGAAGCTTATTTTCACAATCGCGTTTTGTCCCAATTTTAATCGACACAGACACAGTGTAGTTTTGGCACTTCGGGCCGATGCAAACTTAACATAAAAAAACGCGATTGTGAAAATAAGCTTCAGTAAAAAAGCTTAGTTCTGTACAGGGCATTAAATAATCCTACTCCAAAACCGGGTATTGTACTATGCATTATTTTTCCTCGTTCATTACGGGCCCATGACGTTGGTTTTGTGCAAGGAAAATAAATCCTTTTACAAAACCGGTTTTGGAGTAGGAATTATTTGTCCTCTCCCAGTGCTGGTTATGGAAGTTGGTTATGTACGGGGAAAAAGGGAATTAATCACTACATAGTATAAAACAAAGTCGCGTCCTGCTGTCTGTCCCTATGTATGCTTTGATATTTAAAACTACGCAACGGATTTTGAATTGGTATTTTTTAAAAGATAATATATTCAAGAGGGAGGTTTGTATGTATAATACATGTATAATATAGTAGAAACACACCGATAATTTTAGAGGTTTCTAATGTGATGTCGTAAATAAACACATTTTTTGCGCTTGCATTGCAAACGCTGGCTGTACTCTACGAGATAGATCAAAAACATGTTCTACTATATTAAAGAATTCATACTAATATAATAAATGAGAAAGTTTATGTTTGCATGTTTGTCCGTCTTTCACGTCGAAACGGAACGACGGATCGACGTGATTTGTGGCATAGATAGTTTATGGGCCAGAGAGAGTTAGGCTACTTTCATCCCGGAAAAATGCAAAGTTCCCGAGGGAACAGCGCGCGATAACCGAATTCCACGCGGGCGAAGCCGCGGGCAAAAGCTAGTATTTTAATGAACTACAAACAATACTTTGCTCACCCGCGACATTATGATAGCTATGCATACGCAGCAAATGTTCACACAGCTACACTCCACCTCCACTGTAAGAATACACACAATTCACACAAACCCAACAGTTGGGTTACTATCACCACCACCACACCACGTTTATCCGTTTCGAACTCAATCAGTTCATCCTCAGAGTAACACAACCGTTCACCATGCTACTCTAGCATGTTAAGGATATAAGGAGATAGTTTGAGACCCTAAGAATGACATTAGTAAGCTTGAATCTCGGAAAATAGTAAAGTTCTCGCGGGATATCGGTATTAATGCATTCTCTACATTTTTAGTTATTTTTTAAGGATGTCAAATTTACATTTTTTTGAAGTACCCCGCGTCACCCTTTGGTACTTTAGATTTTCTAAGAGCTCATGCTACTTAAAACTAGCGCATTGGCAAACCTTCAGCTAAAATAGTAGGTTTAAAAATTAGTCACAAAGCACGCTTGAGTTTACCCAAAAATAGTCACCGGTATGAACCATTTTACTCCTTGGACAAAACAAAAATAAATCGAATCGAAGAACTTTCGAAGGCTGCTTTAACTAAACCCAATGGAAAACTCAGCTCTTAAAAATTATTTTAAGAAGTTTCTACAAGTCCTTCACTTATTTTTCCTCCAGCATCACCCTACATTTAACAAAAACAAATTACACTAAACATCTTCACACGTAAAATAACGAAGCAAAACTCAGAAACTTGGCTGCCATACAAAGTTTCTAATTAACTCTGGAAGGCGAGTGTACACGCAAGGGGTAACAAGATCTCCATACACCAAACCCTACCCACTTCTGCATAGAACCGAAATTCGAACAAACAGAACTTTATGCACGGGTTAGATAAACGCTACATTCAAATTTGGACTCTAAGGAGTGCTCTTTAGCTCTCAAAGACGGCTGGCGCGTCTCGCGCGTGTGGTTCCTTAGGGTTGTCACAAACAAGTTCATTATGCACTTAGACAATTAGTGTACGCTCGCGGCGGATGCGTCCATTGTCAGCCCTAGGCCCTTCCGGGGTAGCGCCTTACTCTCAATATGCAGCTATTTGATTAATATCAAAATACTCATTAAAACAGTCTGCCTTAACGGACTTTGATGTGGATAAACTATTGTGTGCCTTTAGAATTTCAGTTTAATTATGAGATATTCAAGGGTGTTTCGCAGTTGAAAAAAGGCGTGTTTTTGTGATTTTTCACGGCCTACATAATTTTTTGAAGTTTTAGGTTTTACTTTTCAGTTTATTTTTCAAATGCAACGAGCAAAAAGGACGTAAAATGTGTTTATATGTGTGATGTCGCTGCATTCGGAGATTGTTTTTTTTGCTTATTTTATAAGCTTATATAAGTGATATAATACGAGTATACCTGATATTGTTACAAGCTATATATATCACAAATACCCAGCAGATTCATCCATCTGATAAGAGCCCCATATATCACATATGTAAATCCAGAAGCTAGCTAATAAACACGTTTAGCCTAAATCTAAATTCTAGCTTAGAAACATGCATGCAGCGCTGCACATCCGACCGCGACGTATCTGTCCGGGCGAAAGCGGCCAAAACCGGATGAAACTGGTTTGATCCGGTTAGGACCGGATATGGCCGGTCGTGTGAACTGTGGTCGCTAAATCTAGCAAAATTTGGAGCTCTGGAATAGGTTTTAGTCTAAATTATATCTACGTTGGATTTGTTTCCAAAGGTACCATAAAGCGAATGGAAGGAATCTTGAAAATTTATTATGTTTTTTTTTGTTGACAAATGCGTCTTAGAGCTATTTCCAGAAGACAAAAAATACTCATTACTGTTATAAATTTCTTTCTTTTGAGTGTAAAATAAATTAGTTCATGCAAAATTCAATAGTCGGGACCCATTACTGTGAAATTTTGAGCCGCGTGCCTACTAAGAAACTCGAAGTTCGTATCGTACCGTCCCTCTCGCTCTCGTATTAAATATTATAAGTGTCAGAGCGACCGCACGACACGAACTTCGAATTTCGAGTTTCGCAGTAGCCCTGCTGGTCACGATTTTGATTGGGTCCCGACTGTTGAACATTAAGTTACTTAAATTTTTTAACCTAGTTGTGAGTTTGTCCTAAATTTTAAAACTAATAATAACTTGCAACGATTGTTTGTTCATTCTTCTAGTGATTGGATTAACTTGAAATTTGGTACGGTTATGTAGTTTGTGTGTATATAGGTAGTACTTAAGTACAGTAAATATAAACTGTACTCCATTTGATTTAAGGTTATTATTAACGGTCAAATTGTAATACACGTTCCTCGGTATTTCGAACACAAATGGACTAAAAATACCTACATTTACATTTATTAGTGTTATTTATTATGTTTTTATTATAGAAGTTAGCACAATTTTAAGTAGGTAGTTTCGTTGTTTAATTTAAAGACGTTGCAAATTTTACCGCGTAAGTTTCAAATGTTAGAACAAACGGAGTATACCTACAGTCAGTAAAGAAACCAGTAGTAAAAACTTCATTTCCAAAGCTTAAATATCTATTCTATTAAATAAGACAAACTAGCGGTAATTTTGAAAGAGCTCCTATTTTCCTAGAACTGAATGACATATTAAATAGACAATAACAATATTTGTTTAAACAAATGAATACAAGAAAAACAATGGTGACAATAAGGAGCGACCGACAAACGGACAAACGGACAGACGTAATCCAGTGACAATACAAGCTCATGACCGCAATAAAGATATTAGTTTTACAAACAGAAATTAACGGTCGGTCCAGGACAATTCTATTTTTTTACTAGGTATAGTTTACAAGCTGTTTCTCTGTTCGCGAACGGTATACAGGGTGTACAGTAACACAGGTTGGAAAATTTTAACGCTACTTTCGAGGAAAGTAGGTAGTCTAAATGTTAAAGATAGGAAAATTTATTGACTCTCCTTTAATTAATTGAAAAATCCTTTCAGAGCTTTTTGAAAATATACTTGCCACACCGATTGACTAAATTATAAATAACCCTCCTTGGGTTAGTCGGGTAAAAAAGTGTTTATACCAGCCTAATCTTTAAGGGATAAATAATCGATATCGAAATGATAATAATAATCATTTGTATAAGGACCAAATATCTCGAACAAACATCCTAGCTGAATAATCGTGACAGTGAGCTTTTTTGTGTGTTTGTTCCGCTTTCATGTTTTAACTACTGAACTGGTGGTAAATAAAAAATGATGGCGTTAAAAAATTCCACTCCGATTTTTATACATCTGTTAATTTTCTCTGAGGTACATGATTAGAAATCATCCTGTAGAAGTAAATGTCCCGTGCTTTGACTTCAACCTAAGTGGCGACCGTTGCTAAGTAATCGCCATAAAATGACAATAGTAAAATGACAACTGTTAGGGCCCGTTTGTTTCCAATTACAAGCACAATGACCAGCGGCCATTTTGATGTTTGTTTGTTTTTTTTTACAAAGTGATACAACGAATACGAATCTAAATATTTATACATATTTTTATAAACCTTCACCGAAACGCATTGGTCATACGTATTCCATGGGATTTCAAAAGATTTTAAAAAGGCGAGTGCTGCGAGTTACGATGTGAGCGTTTCTCGATGCTTTATTTTGAAACATAAAGAAACACAGACCCATGGGTCCTCAAGTTTTCATGCAAAAACCTATCCACATCTAATTTGCAAATGCAGCCTATAATGAATTTCCAGCAGAACAAAGCGCACATTATTCAGATTGCCCTCAGCAGCCGGCTGCTAGCACAATGTGCATTATCATCAGCGGCCATTAACTGGAAGCATTCTGCTGAAAAATAATAGATGCCATAAGGATATGGAGGAAGGGCCGGTGGCGCGTGCTAAACCCTAGTTAACGTGATCGTTTTATTCGTAACTAAATTAATTTTTTAAAATAAATATGACATCTCTTTTTTAATAAAACACTAAATTCTTACGATAATATTATACCTGAGCCATGAACGAACAGCTAAAAACACAATATGTAGTAGGAATAGCAACACAGAGCCAATTACGGGATCCCACAGATAGTTTTCGAAAGATCTTCGTGAGGTGTGGCCTTAACGAGTAGGTAACTAAATTACCAAATGAAAATAAAAAGCTGTTTTTTTTGTTGATTTATTGGTTTTTAATTACCATTTTTCATTACCACTCCAAACCCGGGATTGTAAAAAAGAGCCGGGGTACTTGTACTATTACTAACTTATTCTGTGGCCGGGGTCGATTCCTCTAGGTGTAGGGCAGTGGTTGTGTTGAACCGATTAATTTATCAAACACGTCTTACGAGAGTAGTCTCAGGGTAGGTATTTATTTATAAACTTTATACTTGTACAAGATTTCTAGTCAATTGGTTCATTAGAAGTGGGTAAAAAAAAAGATTTCTATACATTGCTACTTAGTTTGAGGCTAAAAAGGGTGATCAAGAGCCGCAGCGCAGCGCTGATAATATCGGAATAAAAAGTAGCCTGTACTATGTTAGTACCAAGATTCAGCTGTTTACGTGCCAAATTCTATTCAAATCCATTCTGCCGTTTTAGCGAGAAAAAAAGTAACGTATGTAGTCAAAATACCATAAACGGATCCCGCTATTTTTACACGAGTAATATTTATTTAATATTTCTTTATTTAGACTTGGTCTATTCGTGACCACGGCAACTGTAACGTTGCCGAAACGTCGAGGTAAATATTACTCGTGTAAAAATAGCGTGATAAGTCCCGTTTATGGTATTTTGACTATGAGTGGGAATCACGAAAGTTTGAAACGTTGTATCGTATGTACGCGCAAACTTTCACATTTGTAATTTATTTATTAATAAAAAAATACAGCAGTACCAATAATAAAATCAATGCGCTTTAAAATTCAATTATACATAAAAAACCGGCCAAGCGCGAGTCGGACTCGCACATGAAGGGTTCCGTACCAATATCCATACAATATTAGACATTAGCAAAAAACGGCAAAAAAACACGTTTGTTTTATGGGAGCCAGGGTACATATTTATTTTATTTTAACTAATTATTTTTTAAACTGAATATACAACTAAATATTCTGTGAATATTTCAAGCGTCTAAATGTTGCCGTTATTAATATCGAGCAAAAAACGGAAAAAATATCACGTTTGTTGTATCGGAGCCCCCCTTAAATATATTTTATTCTGTTTTTAGTATTTGTTGTTATAGCGGCAACAAAAATACATCATCAGTGAAAATTTCAACTGTCTAGCTGTCACAGTTCATGAGATACAGCCTGGTGACAGGCAGACGGACAACGGAGTCTTAGTAATAGGACCCCGTTTTTACCCTTTGGGTACGGAACCCAAAAAAACACGTAAAAGACATTCCAATTCTAACAACTAGCAATATTGTTAAGATTTAGTTAATTTGTAATTAACCATTAGGTTAATGTTCGGAGATACCGGGCGTTGATATGAAAAAACCATAATAGTATGCTGGGTGAGGTGTCATGGGAAATTTGAGTAAATTAAAATAGGAAGATGGGGCGAATAGGCATTAAGGCATACTGTGCGCCCTGGCTTTGTCCGGCCTCACAGGAATGGTAACTAGCTCTCTCTCTCACTTTGTTGGGTTAGAAAGAGATGGCTGGAGGTATCGGAACGTCGAGGTATAAAGATATGCTAGTTTCGTGGATGTTCTTTTACTGTTTTAAAGTATGATTTTTGGTTTGTTGCCTTGCTGTTCACTAGTTTCTTTACAACGACAAAACACACTTTGTCGGTCGACGTAAGTTAAGAATAAAGGCTTTTGACGACTTTGTTCATGATATTGTCATTTTGAAAGCTTAGGGTCCGTAACCAAAATAATTATTGCTTCATAAATAGCGTGCACGAGTCTATGTTTTTTGTCGGCCTTCTTTAAAAAAATAACCGCCATTTTAAACGTTTGTTTTCAACACAATGTTTTATGAGTTTTAATAAGTACCTAACTGAATGCGTAAGTAATAATGTTATTAAGCGTCCAGTTCCCATTCAATGATATATTTTATGTCACAGATAAATGTAGTGTTGTCGCTGTTTGTTATGTCTGATGAAACAGAGAAGGTATTACATTTATTTGGCACATAAAATTTATCAATGATTGGTGAAACAGACCCTATTTCTAAGAAATGGAATTAAACCATTCTCTTACCGTCAAGTAGTTACAGTAACCTGTATTAATATCTTCAGGGTGTCTGACCATGGAGCTTCAAATTCAAGGTTCGATTCTACTCCCATAACTAAACTACTTTTGTTTTGTAACATTTTCAAATAACTTATTTAGATATTTTTTGATCCTCAAAGTTTAATCGTTAAATCAGTTCATCGGACATGGCAGTGTTGTCGCTGTCTCTTGGTACGGGGGCCTTTGAATAATTTTTGACATTTATTTGACATCTCTTACATAAACATTTATCAATGTGCTATCATGTAGAACGTGACTCCTTCAACTTTTAGAATCGTGATATCTCGGGAATGGTAATTCTTAGAAAAAAAAGTATCAAGACCATTTTTGTAGATAATTTTAAGATCTATAATTTTTGCCTCGGCTACTTTTTGATAAAACTTACCGTTTTCGAAAAAAAACAGATAGCCTCAAATCTTGAACTTTGACCCCGAATAACTTATTACACACATGGGATCAATGGGAACTTTTGACACTTTATTCCTAAAGGTCTCCACCAAAATTCGGCTTTGCCGGAATTTATGGAAATTGAAATGTCTATATTGAGCGGAGTAGGTAGAGGTTGCTCACATATCTCGTATGTTAAGGTGTTTCGGCAGAAACAGCCTTGGCAGACTTATATACCTATTCCGGAAATGAGGGTTCATACCGACTGGAATTAGTTTCATGCTGGTATCAGATGGGTATATTTGGGGTTCCACCTTTGAGAGCGTCTACCGAGCACTTCCGGCAAAAATGGCATACATTGAAAATGACATTTAATATTTATAAAAAAAAAATTAACAGTGATCATAGTTTTAAGAAAGTTGCAGAACAAAATTAGCTCAGTTAAGCGAGAAGGATCGAACCTTGGATTAAAAGCCCCATGGTCAAAGACTCTATGTATATCACCGTGCAAAAACATCTGACACGTCGTAGGTCGTAGGTACAGACGTAGTAAAATGGGGTTACTTTAAAATGCAGGGGCTACTTTGGAAAACAGTTTTTACGGCATGTCCTTATTTTTTTAGACCATCTGTGGCAGTGAAATACCTACCTTCATAAATTACCTAACTTTTTACTTCATTTGCTCAATCGACCAATGAATATTTGCGTTTTTATAACCATTTTAAATCTAACAAAGTATTAGCCGCAAAATTTTCCTAAGTACCTAACCTCTAATGTTTTGCCACCGTATTTTGTTGGAAAAGTTCGTTTTTATCTTGCTGTCTCAACTAGTTTACTGAAGTTTACTGGAGCTAATTGAGATAGCAAGATAAATATGAACTTATCCGACAAATTGCGACAGCAAAAAATTATTCAGAAGATCTGTACCGGCCCTAAAAGTTTTATTTAATATTTCTGAAAATCGGCATACTGTATTTTTAAAGCTAGAGAGCGAATTCTGGCAGGCGACACAATTTCATGCTAAGTTTTTTTTGTCTAATTGATTTTTATAAATACAGGATTTTATACAGGTGTTAAGTGTGAAAATATCAACTTATTCAAAGTTTCAAAAATAAGTACCACAGACTCTATACCGACGCAATAAGGCCATAGTAATATATTTTTGAGTGGTTCGAATAGACACTTATTTTTGCACTTGACTATACACGGACGGTGCAATAGCTGAATGAAACGTGAAGGTAAATAAGGAGTACCTAAGAGAGCAGGAGGTAAGTAAATGGTTTTCGTGTTACGAAGCTCCGTGTTAATATATAAGTTATTGCAATAGTAGATTATTGTCGTGGCCTGGAAGTAGGCAATTGCTGGCTGAGTATGAGTATTAAACGGACGAGCTTGCGAGTCCGTTTAACTAATACGAAGCCAGCAATTGCTATTCCAACCGAGACTAATATAAAGCTTTTCTCAAAAATGGTGAATAATTCTGAAATAGAATAAACTTTTTCTCAAAATATATTATAAAATTTAATTTTATTCCAATATTTTTCTTATGCTTTCCCACCTTTTTTCATTAAAAATAAACTGCAGGTGTATTTTTCCACCGAAAACACCACAAGTTATTTCAGACCCAATAGAAAAAGTCCGGAGTTCCAACAAAATATCTGATACCGGCCATTAGACTTGGCTGTATACGACTTGTGCCAACATTTCCATGGCCTTTTTAACTTAAAAAAAAATGTGACTGATTGCAGGCGCGCTAATTCATTATTGTCGAGCTAGCGCGCCTGCAATCTTTTTAACTTTTTAATTTTTCGCTGACCATAAACTATGCACTTCACCTTCTGATATGTAAAGAATAATGCCAACTTTTACGGACATTTTTGAGAAAAATATTGTAAAAGTGTATAAAGTAGGGTTAAATCTGTAGTAGGTACAATTTGGGCAGCATAAGTGCCATGGTAGCGCTACGTAAAAATGGTAAAAAGCGGCGATGACGATATCGCGTAGCGCCAATAGATGGCGTTAGTGGTATCGTGAATCGGTAGCGCTGGTGATAAAGGTTTTGAATGTCGTTAATGATTTATTGTTATAAACAAATTGATATGTTATGGATTACATTTCAATTAGGGAGAGAAGTTGTATGTATGTGCATTAGAGTGGAAAAAGTAAAATAATATAGAACGACTAACTGTTTTCCGCGACTGCAACCGCGTAGAATACGTTTATCACTATCCCGCGGGAACTGTGCAATTTTCCGGGATAAGAACTGTCCTATGTCCTTCCCCGGGACTCAAACTATCTGTAACAAATTTCATCGTAATCGGTTCAGTGGTTTAGACGTGAAAAAGTAACAAACAAACAGACGTAGAGCTTGTCTACGCTGAAATGACGCGTCCCAAACTCTACTAAATCAGTTCATTATCTAATTAGACAGCAAATCCTTACAATAGCCGCCTAAGTCTAACGGGGAACTATATCCCCGCAAAAAAAAATAGGTACAGTAAAGAGTTATACAATTTAATAAAATATATATGTATATATACTACTCAAATGTACCTAAGCAGTAATAGGTAATTTGGTATGTGGAGTGGGCCAAATTTTGTTTCGCTGAGTATATATGTATCGTAACAGATACCTATCGTACCGTGCAACTTTTACTGGGGTCATGTTAGGTTGGTTAGGTTCCTCTTGAGCTGGCCTACCTCTGGTGTCACTGTGACGTGGTACTTCTGGGACACCCTGTATAATATCCGCAGCATAAGGCTCCAAGGGTATCGCGACGTGCCAGACGAAAATTCCTTTTGTGTCCCAGCAATTATTGTATTCAGAGAAAAAAGAGTTATGACAAACAATCATTCTGACAAACATTACATTCGGACTTTCAATAAGTAAGCAAGCCGATATGAACCCTAAATAAACAAATAATAAACAAGAATTACTTGTCTAAAAATACATAATAGGTAAAATACCTAAGCTACACTAAAAATCTCGAATAAAGTTTCGATTTCAGCCAAAACAGAAACATACCGAAATTCTGATCCAGGAAACCAAAACTTTCGAATAGTACCTATTTACCTGCTTATCTATTTTCGAAAGATTTGATTTCATAAGTCGGTTCTTAATCGACAGTGAGGCACCACTGTAGTTATACCACCACCACTGTAATAAGCATCTACTCAGATATACCTTAAATATCTATATGCAAAAGAGCAACTTTATATCTAAGATAATCTGCGTGCCCTACCTGAGTCTGTAATCTCTGATCGCTACAATCACCTTAGATTTGAAAAGTCTAGGGTGAATGGGCATCTATTAGGCAAGCATGTTCCATCTCAGTCCTCAACTTCGCTTACCATCTGGCGTGATTTTGATCTAACGCAAGCCTATTTCTCTATAAAAAACCTAACACCATAAAATAAGTACTCATAGTTCTAATAATTTCTAAAACTAAGCTAATTACGAATCAAATAACTTGCGTAACCGAAACTCTGCAGGTGTAATGCACACCTGACCAAGTTTTTATGTCATTCGCTGTTATTTTCACTGGGAGAAAAGGAACATCAAAATATCCCTTTATTACCAGTTATATTATAACGCATTGAGCCGAGCCGCGGCAGATCCAAGCACAAACAGCTGTACGATTGTCCCAAGCTAGGGTGTTGTTCGAGGGAAGGGGACGCAGAGGTTTTGTAGTATGGGTGTAATAAGGACGGCTGCAAGTGTTTAGGAGGGGCGCAGGCTTTACACGCGCGAGCTCTATTGGTAGCGGTCACGCCGCCCATGCCGCGCCCCCCTTCCGCGATAACCACGCGAGCTCTGCACCATCCCGTCAGTCTGTCGCTTGAATTCGACGCGACACATTCACCTTCTCGCCTGTGCCCATTCACCATTGTGCCATAAATCATAAATCACCATACAATAAATGATCTAAAACATTTTTGAGAGTCAAGTATTTCACGTGAACATGTCGACGCTCAGCCATCATCCCTACGCGTTTTCGATGCATCCGGGTATGCTGCCGGAGTACCCGAGCATGCCGCAGCCGCTGCCCGCGTCCTCGCCGCAGTCAGAGATGCACATCAAGAGGCCAATGAACGCGTTCATGGTGTGGTCCAGACTCCAGCGCCGCCAGATAGCCAAGGACAACCCGAAAATGCACAACTCGGAAATTTCCAAGCGGCTCGGCGCCGAGTGGAAATTGTTGTCCGAAATGCAGAAGAGGCCGTTCATTGATGAAGCAAAGAGGCTCAGAGCTCTGCATATGAAAGAGCACCCGGACTACAAGTACAGGCCGCGCAGGAAGCCGAAGCCCCCGACTTCCGGAGGAGCTCCTGGCGCAGGAGCGTTCGCCAGTTTCCCGCTGCCATATTTCGCCGGTCCGCCACCAGGCGTTGGACATTTGGATGCACTCTCATACCCGGCAGTGTCACCATATTTCCCTCACCAGTTAGACCACCTACAGTTCTCGAAATTGATGGCTCCAAAGGTTGAAAGTTTGCCGACGGTATCTTCGTCCGCCGCCGCGGTGGTGTCATCGTTTTATTCGTCACTGTACACGTCCCCGGCGGCGCCTCCTAAGCCGTTCTCCTCGCAACTGTTCCACCAGTACGGGGCAGCGCCGCCGTCGCCGGTGTCACCGGCTACACCCAACCAGCACAGCCCGCACGACGACCAGCTCCGGCGGCCTGTCTCCGTCATATATTGAAGACCAACTTGCCTGCCCTGAAGGACCCACTTCTCGGCCGGCAACGAACACGTGGATTAGTATTAAGTGTTACAAACTGTGAAGACATAAGCGCCGTAATTTTATTTATTTAATTAAATAGTTTGTAGTCGAAAATTGTAAATCCGAGTGCGTCTCATATCAAGTGCTTGTAAATATTACGTTGAGTTTTAGCTCACTAGACTCTAATTGTTAGAGTATTCGAATTGTGTTAACTGTGATTTTTGTTTTCGATGCATCTTTAAATATTTAAGGTAAAGTAGTGACGGAGAGTTAGTTATGTAAAGTGAGATTGGTACCAAAAAGAGATTATTTTCTATAGATATCAGGACATTTAGCTGAATAGTTAAGACTGGCTCCACATTTTCTTTCTCCTCTTTTGCGTCGGCTTGTTGTGTTTGATCGTTTCTGTACGTCGTTATGCATCAGGATCTTAGCCTTACATTTTATTAATTGCTGTGTAATTTATTTATTGATTCCTAGCGTAGTCTGTATGTAGCCAACCTGTACAAATGTCTGACTCTGGAGGTATTCGTGCATCCCCAATGTATATATTAGTGTTTAATTGTATTTTGATGTCAGTACCAACGATGTATTATAGTATTTGAGAAGAAAAATTTGTTAATGCCATAAAAATAAACTAAATTGTTTTTATTTTACTATATCGTTTTCATCGTGTTATCCACCCCATTTAATTACTAAGGAACCGTGACCAAAAATTAGGTATGATTAAAGGTGTCCTGTATTTTTTTGAAAACAGGAACGTTGATTAACTTGACTTGAAATAAGAAAAATATTTTTTCTTTTATTCATCATCATCATCATCCCAGCCTATATACGTCCCACTGCTACTTTTATTATTTAACCTAAATACAAAATATACCTACACAGCTATAAGCAGAACCCTTTTTATTGAAGTTTCTTAAAAATAAAAATATAGACATTTAGATAGAGCTACAATTAGAGCCACACTCTAAATACCTTGTTACTTCTTCTCTTGTAGATATTATTCAGAAGAGGCTTTACTTACTGAGGTTAGATACTTTACTTGCATGCTTCCTACAAATATTCTATCCGATTGACAAAAATAATTTTAATTTGGATCGAGAATCTAGGAATAACGTAATAGGTAGAGTTACATACATAGTTTCAACACTTATTTTCGTCGTTAATATATATTTTACAACATGACGTAGGACCTTCTCAAAACTTTACAGATATTCAGAGGTTTTCGCAGTCATTGTTCAATTTCGTTTTTCATGATCAGATGTCTCTATTTGTAATTTCCTACAAAGATTTCTGTTACTAAGTAAAATATCAACTTATAAATTGCTTTAACACTATTATATTTCCTTTACTTTTGAGTAGGTATTTAATTGATGTGGTACGAGTCTTAACTGATAGATAGCACCTACAGATTATTTTACTTGATAATATTGGAGGTTTATGAAGAAAAAAGTGATCACAATTTTCCATTTGAATTTTGTTGTATGTCCGTTTCCGTTTTGTTAAAAGTTATTAAAATCGGTAAAAATAAAAAATGCTGCAAAACTGACCCTGGAAAGGGACCTTTCTATTAAAAAAAATACTCAGTAGATTCTAACTAAAACAAATTCCAAAATTCCAAATACCTATTTAAAAAAAAGTAGGTACCTATGTCTGTATAACTAACCGAACTTAGTTATAGTTTCAAATAAAAATCCGCAAATAAATAAAAAAGTCAAAAGCCAAGGTAAATTCCAGAAAGGGATCGACAGGGGTGCCCTCTGGCGAAGTTCTAGGGGTGTATTCTGTCGCCCGAACACGGGTTTCAATTTAATAATTACGGCCCCTATTCTGACGGGGGCGTTTTTCGATGCGATTGTTTTATCCCATTCCTCCGTGGCGCTCGAATTGAGGCCATGAAAAACGCGCTTTTGACTTACATTTTGTATTTATTTTATTTTTATATTTATTTATTTAACGTGGCGTGGAACGGCTTGAAGCGATGATCTTCGCAAGGTGGCTGGCAAGAACTGGATGCGAGTGGACGAGGATCGTGCTCAGTGGCGTGCAATTGGGGAGGCCTATGTCCAGCAGTGGACTAAGATATTTAACTGAAATAAGAATAATTGCAACTATTTACTTCAGTTATAAGTGCATACCAATCCGTTGACAGAGAATGGCTTATAGAAATATAATCATCATGTCAGCCGAAAGACGTCCACTGCTGGACATAGGCCTCCCCCAAGGCTTTCCACTCAGACCGGTCTTTTGCTTTCCGCATCCACCGCGATCCCGCGATCTTAACCAGGTCGACGCCCGTCTTGATGGAGGCCTACCTACAGCTCGTCTCCCGGTCCGCGGACGCCATTTGAGAACCTTCTGGCCTGTGAGCAATGCGTCGCATGACAGCAAAGAAGTCATCTACCCTGTTCTCGGCGAACATGCCAGACGCGCTGCACCGCCACTTTAATACTTTAAAAAATACAACATATGTACTTTAGTTTCCTGTTAACCTTAGCGGTCCCCCGACAGCGACGACGCTTGGATAAAAAAAATATTACTAGGTACTTATACTAAATTAACTTAGGCAAATTTTGCGGTAAATCAGCATAGTCGCGGGCAACAGCTAGGTAGGGCATAATTATTTTTTACTTTTTAGTTGTCTTCGGCGGTTTTTTTTCAGACGTTTTTTTTTGTTATTTAAGTATTCCGACCAACGGGCCGGCCCGCCCACCCTCTCCCGACATCTGGAAGTAGGCTGGCAAACTGTAGATGAGACTAGCAGAGGACCGGGAAAAGTGGTGTAAAAATGAAGACGCCTTTACTCATCAGTGGATAGATGTGGGCTGATTTGATTGATGTATTCATTTATTTTTAACCCCCGACGCAAAAAGAGACCGCTATGTGTGTCTGTCTGTGGCATCGTAGCTCTTAAACGGGTGAACTTATTTGAATGCGGTTTTTTTATTTAAAATCAGGTTTTCTAGCGATGATTTTTAGACATGTTTCATCAAAATTGGTTCAGCCGTTTTTGAGATATTGAACTTTGAACTTACATAGTCGGGGGTTTTCCAACTTTTTGTTGGTAAGGTTAGTATTTTATAAAACCATAGCTTAGACAACAACAGCTTCAACGCTGTCCTCGTGGCCCCAACCAAAAGGAACTCAACGACTTTTGAATTAATTATTAGTTGGGTAGGTCATTGTTTGCAGTTACGATTTTCGACCCTTTGTCGGATTTATGAAGTGGATTTATCTGTTTTAAAGTAAAATTATTTGTCAAATTATTCATTTAAATATTCATACCGTCTCGATTTGCCGTCGCTTTCATAATGAGGCGCTGGTATTTCGAATGTCAGAGAATTATATAAAGCTTTAGTTTATTACTACAGTTTTTAAGTAAATGGTCGACTGGCTTTATTTGGCTTTGGGTTGCCCGACCTGCTACCGTCATGGTGGTGAACCTCATTAATTTTTCATTTGTGTACATGTTGTTGTGTTACTAAACTATTGTTTTCAATGTTACCTGTATTACTAACCAAATATGTCAATGTTACACGAATAAACAAGATTTTATTTATTTATTTATTGAACAAAAAAAACACAGATGTTGCCACAGATAATGCCACTATCCTACTTATATTAAAAATGAAATTTGTTATGTAGATAGCTGGACATCTGGAATAATATAAAGGCTACTTTTTATCCCGATATTCCCTCGGCATAGGGTTAAATTCTCGAAATAACAACCGTTGGGCTTAGAGTCACGAAATTCGGCACAGTGGCTGTTAATGCAATGTCAATGAAAACCACGACGTAATTTTCGGGAATTCCCACGGGAATTTTGTAAAATCCCGGAGTTTTAATTCAAATGCTGTATCTAATGATTTACGCGTGCGAAGCCGCGGGTAAACTGTAGTCATATCATATTTGGCCTACACATGTTCTACAGCTGGGCACAAGCCTCCTCTCGAGGACATACTCTCATGAGCCTGCTTGGGAACTTCATCCACACCATTGAATTGCTTCGTAGATTGTTGCAGTAAATTTCAATTTTCATTATTAATATTACAAATAAAAAAAAAAAAACGAATAATAGAAAAAAGAGTTTTAGTTACGAAAATCCGGTTCCAGTTCCAGTTTAAGTGATGATTATTTCTACCGAATAAAGCTACAAACTTTACTTTTACTTTTTATTCGTACTGCATACTGGCCGCTACACAAAATGACATAAACAGAAAAATAATAAAAAGCAAAAAATACGCAGTCAAACCTTACCCCAAATGGACACAATGTATTCAAATTTTCAAAAATGGAACGCGTTTGAATTAAGCCCGAGTGTTGCCAGCACAGAGCATTTCCCCCGTTCGAGTGTGCCCCATTTTTCCCATTCCGAACGTGGCTATTGTCGGGAAAATATATTTTGTACGGAGGCGGCATTACAATGTGAAGTCCGTGTTATTTATTTAGACGTATTCCATTGTGCGAGCCGGGTTCGATTCCAACGGCCAGACGGGAGGCAATCGAGTCAAGACCACTATGCCTGTACAGGTAACGGATTGGCAAATAAGTAATTGAAATCCAGCCTCTATTATAGTGTAGTATCGAAAAATGCCCCGTATTAGAGTAGCCTGAGTAAATTAGTGGAACTTGAGGGCGGACTGGCAACATTGGGCGATTCGAGTAGCGATTTTATTACAAAATAGACGTTATTATTATTAAAATGTGAAGGTAGCTATTGCGATTTATAGAAAAGCGAAGTTTTAAATTATAATTTTGAATGGTTTATAAATAAACTAGCTTTTGCCCGCGGCTCCGCCCGCGTGGTATTCGGTTATCGCGCGCTGTTCCCTCGGGAACTGTGCATTTTTCCGGGATAAAAAGCCTATGTAGCCATAAACTATCTCTATGCCAAAAATCACGTCGATCCGTCGCTCCGTTACGGCGTGAAAGACGGACAAACACACAAACATACAAACACACTTTCGCATGTATAATATTAGTATGGATCATAGCGAGTTTCAAATATTAGACATCTACGAGTCACAAAGGACTAGCACAAAATAATGTTCAACTAAGTAGATACAACTTCTCTATACTAAATTAAATTTAGAATTCTCTGTATTAAGACAAAACCATTTTGCCACAATTGCCAGTGAAATTACAAAATACGAAGTGGAGTTAGACAAAATCACAGACAAAAGCTAGTAAAGATAAAAGTATATGAGATTGCTATAGGTAACAACAGTCCAAACACAAAGGAGACATCCACTATTGAACAATACCACATAATCACGCTTCATGTCAACTTAATGGCAGCAAAAGACTATCGCAACCTCAATAAATACAGCCAATTATTTTTGACACTGAAGAAATCTCAATAAAGACACCAACTTTTTAGCACCATTCAAAAATATCAAGACAATACCTTCATAATCTCAGTGTGGCCATAGAATGTAATAAAGGTAATTCTTCCGATCGCACCATCACCTCTTGCCCGGATAGTTCGAAGTTTGATAATGATAAATGATTTCCACCCAACAATGGCTTGTCAAGATTAATTAAAGCCCAAAATGTTGCTTAAATAGTTAGTTAGGCAATTCAGAACGAGTAGCCATTGTGCCAGTCGGTACGTTCTTTTGAATCGAAGATACGTCGTTTTGATATTGGTTTTTAAAATACAGTTGCATCCTACGAAGCTCCGTACAATTGTGTGGTACCGGCCTTGTCATTACTGTTTATTAATACATATTGTATATCGTATATTGCAGTGGTTGTTACAAAATTTGTGTCTTTGTGTTTACGTGATTTTAAATGATCGTTTGAAGCGTTGGTTAGATCAGATAGGAACGTGTAATGATTAAGCATCTAAGAAGCTTTTTAACAGTTGAGTTGGTGTTGAAATAGCTGTATTTATCCATTGGGTATGTCTTGTTTATTATAAGGCAATACACTTCATTATAATAAATATGAAAGAGGCTGTCAATGGTTAGCATTCTCACGGTTAAATTATCAAGTTAAGTTTGAGCGATGGTGTGGTATGAGGAGTTATAAAAAGATTGTTCTTTATTTTTGCAAACGTCACTCATAATTACCTGCCTGCTATAATCATAATAATGAATACTATATCTTCAGAATTAAAGATTTTCCTTTCACATGACTGATAATGCAGCTATTTTGCTTTTATTACACTGTTCGTTTTGTTTTGTTACTATTGTAAATATACTCAGCAGCACAAAATTTGGCCCACCCTTCACACAAAATTACCGATTCTGCATACATTTATGGGCCAGATTTTTTCTGCTCAGTATATTTAATAGTAATTTTTGTTCTAGTGTTCTGCAGCGCACACAAACTCCAGATTTTTTTTACTTTTAAGTTTGGACTGATGTTTTGTGTTTGCAGTATCAAATAAACGTTTTTACAATCCATTTAAAATCAACTCAAAACTGGCCGTAACGTTGAGGTAGGTAATTACTCGATTATAACCCAAGTTAATAGATTCTAAAATTGTTAAGTTTTTGTGATGATAGAATTTGTGCATTTGAAACTGTATTTCAGATATCAGAGAAAGTTATTTCAGATTTCAGGCACCTACAGCAGAATTATACCATCATCAGATCCAGTTTTAATTTGACAGCTGCTGAATCGTTATCAGTTTATAGCAGTCTATTGCTGGACATAGGCCTTCCCAAATTAGTGCCAATGCACCCCGTCTTCGACTCGTCAATTTAACCTTCAGCTTCTACCAAATCGTCACACCAACTGTCCGTAGGGCGCCTCGCCTACGTTTGCTGAGACTCGGTCTTCACTGAAGAATAAAAATACTAATTCATTGCTATTGAATATTCCCTATTGATATTGTGCCTACTTACATATTTACTTCCTTCAGACACCATCCTAGTTTTACCTACTTCCTTATTTCCCCTACACCTACGACTTATTTCGACACAGGATTAGTACCCCCTTCCCTGCGAATACTGAAGTACAAAAGAAAGTAGCAACTCAATGATTTCACAAATAAGGCGCGCGTATTGTGTGTGTTCTCGTATCAGAAATTATTTCGAGACGGCTCACGTTTAATATGAGAATTTTTGAAAGCGTCAAAGGGAAAATAGCTATTTGATTTGAATACGTGACGTGAGAGGTGATTTTACTGCTTTTAATTTCATACGTGCGCTGTAGAAATGGTGTTGCCAGGCGGGCTGCTTGTTTAAATATTACTCAGTGAGGGCAAAACATTTAACAAAATGTATGTTTGTGTTCCAAAACTCGAATAGCTGATGTTGGAAAAACAACCGACAAGCACCAATAGGATTGGGCCCGGCATGTTTGCCGGATGCACCCATCAAGCCGCAGCCACACACATAAACAGCACACAGCCACATAGTGGGACCGTATGACGGGCATCAACAGCAACCCAGGCCGAGGTGGAGATGGTGAGATGTTGTGGACGGAAAACTGAGCGAATGAGCAAATATAGCTCTAGATTGGTAGATGTGGAGGTCAAGAGGGGAGGTCATTACCCAGGAGTGAGCCACAATTGTAGGCTAAGTAATATGTTTCTTTGTCTGATTTTAGGTTATCATCAGAGTATGGCACACTGAAGCTACCGAACGACGGCTAACCGATGGTGTCTTTTCCAACTTCGACATTGGCGGAATCGACGATAGTAGGTATAGATGGAGCTATATTTGAAATTGAGGGTGAAACATCGAAATTCGTCCTAATTCATATTATAAAAGCTAGTTTGTGTACATATCTTGATTATAATGCTTTCAAGCTGAAAATAACTGATTGTAATTAAATTGGATATGGAGATAGTTTCAGACCTTGAAAAGGACATACATATTATCCTATGTCCTTCTATACTACATGTAAGTAGATACATAGCAGATCTCTCCACTGCAGTTTCCTCACGCTGTACACAATATTAGTTAAATACCAGTATTTATAAACTTACAAAATTTTAGGTATTTGTAGATAGATTGTAGAAGATAAAAAATATTTTATCCCTGAAAATAAAAAGTGGATGCTAATTGATTTGTAAGATTTGACCTTAAGAAACAAAGAAATATTGCGAGTTAAATAAAAGTTTTAAAAATAGTACCTACTGGTTCTGCATTATCAGATCATCACAACATATCCATGCAAAAGCTTTTAATCAAACACTTAGTTCAAGCAACCATTAATAAAACGTGCCACATTAACCGTGTCGCCACATCAGTCGCACTGTGCTAAATCGCATTCTACTCAGCAATACGATGCAATAAAAATTACAATCGTATCATTGCTCTGTATTTAATTATCATGACAAAAACTTCGCAATGTTCCCTTAAACAAGCAACCAACAAACAATATTCAAGCTTTAGCTGCTGTGATACAATCTACATCACCTCGTACCTAATTGTTATTCGCAATCATGTCATCAACGTAGACTTCAACTTTGCCGTGATCAGAATTGGGTTTGTATTCGGTTGCGATTTCATTTTTCGACTGACCTCCGGACAAAGTATGAATATATTAATTTGTAGTGTCGGCCATTGTGCTATAGTTTCTATTATTCTTGCCGACATTAATTGTTGAAGTTTGCCGTGACAGCTACACATTGTGTTAATGCGGCCTGTGGTGTTTCGATGGTTACTTTGCCCTTTGTTATCCTCTGGGATGAATGTTCGGTCCAGAAACAACTGAATTAAGACTTTACAATTTAGTGCGAATGACCCTTTCAGTGAAATCGTTTTGGGTTTAATAAACTAGCAGATTATTCAATTAAGGATTTGAGTAGACATTTGGGTTACGTGAATGTCAAAGGCTCGAGCTGTGACACTTATATACCAAACAGCTAGAACTTTCTTAAGTAGTTTGTAATTTGAATGTGAATGTACTTAGTTTCGGTTATAAATACCTAGTTCATTACCGCAATAGACATTACATAAATAAATATTTGAACAGCTGTGATGTACATTTTTGTCACCTACCAACAATTTTAATCTCCTACGGCCCAAGTAAAATTTTTGTTTTATAAATTTACGACATGAAATTATGTAACTTGTGAGAGAGTTCAATGTCAAATTACAATATGTCTTATATCAAAGACGCCGGGCGGTAGGAGACTAAAACTCATTTACTTGATTCATCTCAAATAAAACAATATGTAATCCAAAAAAAGATCAATTTTTCCGAATCCTGTAATAAAGCTCACATGAAAGCAGATAACAATGAAATAATGCGTAATAAAACCACAGCACTCACAAATATTCAAAACCGCGTCCCTAATGACACCAACATTGGAGCAATAAATATCCGCGACAATGCAGCGGCACACGTGGATGGATCGCGAATAAACGTCACGTCTTGTGTCATTTATCTTTTCAACAATCATTTTTACAGCATTTCCAGCAACCCCAGGCAGTGATTAATGATGGATGGATTCCTGAATAATTACCAAGACTTTTAATATTCAAGTGATTCTGTACTGTTCTAACAATAATGAATTCAACGACAATGAAGGTAAAGTTGACGTTGAAACGGTGAAAGCGGATGACCCTTCAGGATACGTTGATTCTGTAAAGATTGAAATACAACTTGATAGTGCGGGAGAATTTAAGCTCAGCCTTGTTGGAGAAACGGTCGGTTTTGAAGCGTGCGTGTGTCGTGCTACCAACAAAAACGGGAACACCATTCAATGCAAATCTCCACTGGAGTTTTAAGGGTAGTGTGTGCGTTATTAATTTGTTATAATTGTCCCCTCTCATATCGCTCGCATGCGGCATTTTTATTGCAAATTAGTCGCCATCATTAATTTTGTTTTTCTTTTCTCCCGTTTTGAAAGTTAATGTATTTCGAGTGCCAGTATTATGTGAATAAAAAGTCTCGATTGTAATTATTACGAATGTCGATTCTTTTATGTTTATATATCGGTTACAAAGAGTTTCGTGGCATTGTACGAGTGAGTGATTATTTGCGAGTTCGTTCATTATTGTTCAAATGTAGGTATTCAAATATCGGAATGTAATGTTTAATAAGCCGTTGTTGCGGCTTCTATTGTATGTGTTATGGAATCTGAATGTTGTGTTTCAAATAAGTTTGTTTCTTTGTGAAGTTTTAGTATTGCTTTATTTAATTAATATGAAAGCAGAAACGGACAAACTTGGAAAGAATGGCCAGAGACGACGAGGTAGGCGAAGAAAGAGATGGTGACACAATTACGCCTTAAACGCCTTAGCACCAGACTGGCAGTTGAGGAAATCAGGAAGGAGCCTTTGCCCAGCATAGAGACATCATCATCATCATCATCTCAGCCGTAGGACGTCCACTGTTGGACATACGCCTCCCCCACAGACCTCCAGTTGCTTCGGTTGGCAGCGGCCTGCATCCACCGTGAACCCGCGGCTTTAACCAGGTCATCCGTCCATCACGGCCAAATTTTCGGCCCCAACGGCCATCTGTTCTCCATGCAATATGACCCGTTCTGTGTTTTTGGTTCACTTAAACGAGGGAGGCATTGTTACGGGCTAAATAAGAAAAATCTTATGAACACCTTTTATTGATATAGCCTACAATAATTTGGTACGTATGTCATAATAGATTCAAGAATTGGTACCTAGATACTAGCTGTTAGGTATAATATTAAAGTACCAAAATAACTTACCAATATTGTGAATATAAATAATGTTAAACAAAAACTATAAAAAATAGACTATAAAAAGCATAAAAGCTATAAAAAGGTAGTTTATCGCCAAAAGTAGGCAGCTGTTATCCGTGATTTCGTCTGAGAAGAATTCGTCTATTGCTTAAAGTGTCCTATTTGCTATTCCACGATGTACTTAAACTAAGCATCTATCTACGTATTTTTAAATTTCACGCAAGTGACCCTAAACTGTAAAAAAAGCATTATATCAATCCACATATGTCTCAGAGATAATCATTAATGTTTTATTGCGTTTATTCTCTGGTGTGTTCGAGTCCCTCCGGGCACCCCACTCGTATGCAAATATGGCAAATGTGCATTTACTTGGTTACGCGTTACGCAGATTTAAAACCCGTTTGTTTGCGGAAGTTTTAGTGACGTTCATTTGGTTTAATTGGGGCTTAAATGTTGTTTGCAGTTCCTTCTTACCGGAACTAACGGGTATACAAATAGAACCAATTTTATAAATACGAAAGTTTAAGAGAGCATTTGCGATTTCATGTGAAGATAGATGGCTTTATGTGGCTACCTTTTGCACAAATATTCCTACGGAATGTATGTATACATTTGAATCCCAAACTAAACCTGAAAAAATGTACAAAAGATTCCCCTATTACCTATCTTGAACACATCGGATAGTTTTTCTCCCAAAAATCACCTAAGGTAAAATAATACTTAATAGTTAGAAATCGAATACATATTTGTATTTTTGTCCCAAAATGACTTACCTTTGCAACTTTGCAAATAAGAAATTAAGAATCCTACTAATGAGGCTGTGGGGGAGCAAATCGTTCACGTGTGATTTGTCGCCAAGGGGCCTATAGGGGGGGGGGGGACCAGCAACCCTACAGGTTTACGACAATTATATACGGTTCAACAGCGATGGATGACGTTCAGAAGTTCCGGGGACAAAAGGGAAATAACAAGGTATTTAAAATTTACATCCTATTTTTTTTTGGATGTATGCTTAGGGTTCCGTTTCACTTAAATGCGAGTCAGACTCGCGCACGAAAGGTTCCGTACCATCATCTATACAACATTAGACATTAGCAAAAAACGGCAAAAATCAAGTTTGTTGTATGGGAGCCCCCTTTATTTTAATTGATTTTTAATATCAAGCAAAAACGGCAAAACAATCACGTTTGTTGTATGGGAGCCCCCCTTAAATATTTATTTTATTATGTTACAGTAATACACATAATCTGTGAAAATTTCAAGTATCTAACTATAAAGATAGAACCCTATGACAGACGGACGGACAGACAGATAGACAGACTGACAGCGGAGTCTCAGTAATAGGGTTCCGTTGGCACCCTTTGCGTACGGAACCCTAAAAATAACAAGACTAGTTAGTTCGTTGTTCGTTTGTAGACCTGGTTTTCTGTTACCAATATGTTCGCACATTTATTTTCTTCGAAGGTGGGCTTCCAATGGAGACAACTGGAGGTGTCATGGGGGAGGCGTACATACCTAACCTACATCCAGCAGTGGATATACTTACCGTAAACTGCTACAACTTTGCCCTCTGGCCCCAACATTGCCTGATTCGATTTAGAGTCGATAACTTAGCACCATTTAGGTTTTAAAACTTTTATCCCCCCGTAATAATAATTCCCGTGTAGATAAAAGTTAAAAACCTATAAGAGTGCTAAGTTATCGACTCTAAATCAACTCGGGCAATGTTGGGGCCAGAGGGCAAAGTTGAAGCAGTTTACGGTACCTACTACGGCTGATTTATGATGATGATGTTGATGACAACTCTCAGAACCACATGTAAATAATCATTATTGCCAGGTTTAAAATAGAAAATCAAAACACAGAATACACTGTAAGCACACAACGTAACAATTACAGAGAAACCTCTCGACGCATGTTTTGTTTCCATTATAGCGCATAGACAATATGCGAATAAGATCCTGGGGCAAACACAAAGCTTTATTTAGGTCACACATTGTCGACGTAAACAACAGGACAATCGGGTTGTTTCTGAATCGAAACGTTGACGATGGAAACTATTAGATACTTAGATAAGGTAGATTATAAGAAATTTTAAAAATGAAACGTGAGGCTCTTTCATACTCACGTCGTAAGTCGAGTTTAGCCTACCATGTTTCGGGCTACTGCAAAACGCGCGCTTCGTGCCACCGCCATCGCTGTGCGCGCGCGAATACCCGACTAAACTAATACCGAGCTAATGTCGAGCTAAACTAGATTTAAGACGTGAGTTATACGAGTTAACATAATATCACATAGGTTTGGATTCCACGCCGATATTTAGAAATACCGTTTTTGATTAGCAAAGTTTGTACTACGGAGAAACAAACTTATGTAGAAAAATTTATACTAAAACATCCAAGATTTGAGGATAAGCATTCGTATTTTTCATACATTATTCCAGCCCCGAAAGGGTATACAGAGACCTCAAACCTCATAGTTAAGTTTTTCAACAACTAGTCGTCCTACAGTGATTCCAGCCGGTCTTTCTAAACAGTTACCCTTTAGCGAATTTGCCCACTCCACATCAAGCACCTCCTTGTCCCAACATTATTCTACGCACCTCTTTGTTCCATCATTCACGATATTATATTGTATTATGATATTATTAAAATGATATACCATGTACATTATTAGTTTATTCATTTGGAACCGTTCGTGCGCGAAAACCGTGGAGCTTTCCGGTTCTCAAGTGGACCCGTTCATACGTTCACTCGTTTAAACCATTCGTTCAGTGTTACGCTCGTATTGTTCATTCAATACGCGTTGAATTAGCGAGCTACGTCTTTGGCGCATGGTTTATAATAGAACGAATGGTTTTATAGGTGTTTTTTTAAGTACGCATATCCGTTTTGGAAATGATAGCTTGTTATATTGTTGATTTTTAAGTGGTATATTGTAAACTTTTATGATTTTTGAATGAGGCGGTAAGTTCATACGTAGTTGCAAATAGTTGCATGATTTTTTTTTTATCTTACTGAAGTAGGTACTCGGGGATGCCAATTAACTTTAATGGATCAAGTTTCTTCTGTTACCATTTGTGAAACAACAATAGGAAATTGTAACCACTGATTGATTAATGATAATTATTATCTGCTTAAGCAAAAGTTATCGACATAGCCCACCGCATTAGCACTCGGAAGTGGCAATGGGCCGGCCATATAACCCGAAGAACCGATAACCGTTGGGGTAGATGAGTTCTTGAGTGGAGACCACGGATCGGCAAACGTATCGTAGGACGTCCTCAGACTCGGTGGAGCGATGACCCTCGCAGGGCGGCTAGCAAAAGCTGGATGAGAGTAGCCGAGGATCGTGCTCAGTGGCGTGCCATGGGAGAGGCCTCTGTCCATCAGTGGACGAACATAGGCTGATGATGATGAAGCAAAACAGATTGCCGACGCTTCGTCTTCCGGTTCGTGGTCTGGAGGACCTTTTTTCCCCAACGATTATCTGTTCTTTCAACGATGTGATATGGAATGCTGCCACTTCAACTGGCATATTCTTTGAGCTATGTCGACGACTTTAGTTCTTCGGCAGATTTCCGTATTTTTGACTCTACCGACAATAGCTCCATAGCTCATTGGCGCGAGCCTGTCCAAGAGGACAACAGCCAAGGACCACATCTCAGACTCTTAGGTTATCACTGGCAACACACACACACTAGAATGCACCCTCGGCTTTGCCCTCGTTGTAGTTGCAGAATATCAAATCAGAGTCGATAATGAAATGCACAGACATTTAGGTTGCGTTTACACCAGTGCGAGGAATGTGTGTTTTCTGAACCAATAGAAACGCTTTATTTACGGGTTATTCCCACCTGTTACCACCAATTTGATATCAGTAGTAACAGGTGGGATTTTTTTTGGTAACTAATGGGAATAAAAATTCCCATCTGTTACCACTAAACCAATTGGTGGTAACAACTGGGTTTTTTTGTACCAGTAGTTACCACCAATTTCTTTAGTGGGTATGAGATGGGAAAAAAATCCAATTAGTTACCACCACATTCATTTTAATTTTCAGCAGTTTATTGTCAACACATTAAAAAAGGTTCTATTCTATTCAATATTTATGGAGTTATTTTATCTTATCGCAAATATTTTTCCTATCTGTTAACACTAAAGTAATTGGTGGTAGCTACTAGGAAAAAAAACAGTAGTTACCACCAATTGCTTTAATGGTAACTACTGGTTTTTTTTTCCCAGTAGTTACCACAGGTGGAATAACCCTTATTTACCTATCCTTGCACCTCGCACAGCACATCTCAGGCGGAAACAGCTGAACGGAGCGAAGCGAGGTAAATGAAGCGTTTCTATTGGTTCATGAAAAACACATTCCTCGGCACACATCCTCGCACATATCTGGTGGAAACGGAGCCTTAGAGAAAGGCTAATTAAAGACTTTCCTTCTAAAATATTAAAGATCTTTGTAATAATTTTAAAAAAAGCAGAATCAATCAAACCCTAACCTCTCCCTAGGTACAGTCCGAAACGTAATTCTTAAAAAAACCTCCCTCGCTATTGTTGTCAGCAGCAGACTGTCCCTTTGTTCGAGATCGGTTGTACTTTAAATAGAAACTTATTATTCCCTCCGAACACACTGTGTATCGATCGAGCATGGAAAATGGGAGATATTGCATGTGAAAATAGCAGGGAGGTCCACCGTCTTTTGTCTGATTTTTTAAGCTTTTACAAAGACATTTTATTCATTAGGGCGAATCGCAGAATGTTTGTGTCCAGAAGATTTAATCCAAGTACTTATGTAATTTAAAGTAGGTAGCATTTGCCACACAGTGTATAACCAGGATTAGTAAATAAACGTACGTTGTATATTGGGAAATTGTTTTGTTTTCTTTCGATACCAGTAACAATAGCGAATCCTTCGCAGACCAAGTCGCGTGCGACAACTCGTTTACTCGTAGCATTTTAAAATGTGGATCCATCAATTTCTTGATAAATGGAATGAAATCCACTGCTGGACATAGGCCTCTCCAGTTGCACGCCACTGAGACATCCAGTTAGACCAGCTAACCTGCGAAGATCATCGCTCCACCTAGTCTGAGGGCGTCCTACGCGCACTCGCACACATAAATTCATGACATGATGGAGCTAGACGTGGACACTCACGGTTGGGCTGGTCCACAAATTTAAAGTCGCTCAGCGAGCTATGGAAAGGGCTATGCTCGGAGTTTCTCTGAAGGATCGAATTCGAAACGAGGAGATCCGACACAGAACTAAAGTCATCGACATAGCTCACCGGATAAGCAAACTGAAGTGGCAGTGGGCCGGCCATATCAGCCGAAGAACTGATAACCGCTGGGGCAAACGAGTTCTTGAGTGGAGACCGCGAATCGGATAAATGGATTTAATTTAATTTAATAAGTAATCTCATTCCAAAAACATACATCCTAAATGACTTAATCCTCTTATCACGCCCAAGAACTAAGATAAAATATTTTTCAAGAGTTACATAACATTAGACGCACGGCGTCGACAATGGTCGGTGTTCGTGATAATTGACATTGTGGCATTGAGGCAAAGAACCCCATTGTGCGAATCGACGCACAAAGGCGGCACGACTCGCGACACGATCGGCTGTGGTCAAATTCAGAAAACATTAGAGAAGTGGAGCTGGATCTTCCGACGTAGGTACCACCACACTAAGGGGGTGTTTCACCATCCATTGATTAGTGTTAACTGACGGTTAAATGTGAGGCCGTCTCTATTTGTTTTGTTCAAATAGACGGGGACGGCATCACATTTAACCGTCAGTTAACACTAATCAATGGATGGTGAAACAGCCCCTAAGTCTACGTAACTCTAACGATGTGGCTTTAAAGGCATGGTTCGATTCTAATTGCTTAACTGAACTTTTGTTCTTCAATTTCTTATAGACATCCAATACGATACTAAATTGACAGTCAGTCAGCATCAAAAGTAGTATACCACTTTTTTACTTTGTCGTATTAGCACATTTGTCAAATTTGTATGGTGTTAGGTACGTTGCCTGTAAAACGACAATGTACAAAAGTATACAGCTACTTTTGATGCTGACCGTACATACTCGTACATTGGTAAATTTTTATCCTAAAGAAATGTCTCTCTCTGGGAATTCCCAAAATTAAGATCGCGGTCTTCATTGAGGTTGTGTAAAGAACAACTATCCAAAATTTCAATACTCTAAGCCCAGCGGTTGAAATTTCAAGATTTTATCCGTATCCCGTGGGAATATCAGGATAAAAAGTAGCTTATGTGTTATTCCAGACGTCCAGCGCTACCTACATCCCAAATTTCATGACTTTCATGAAGCCCAGCGGTTGTTATTTCGAGATTTTATCCCTATCCCGAGGGAATAACGGGATAAAAAGTAGCCCATATGTTATTTCAGATGTCCAGCTACCTACATACCAAATTTCATGATTCTTAACCCAGTGGTTATTATTTCGAGATTTTATCCCTATCCCGTGGGAATAGCGGGATAAAAAGTAGCCTATATGTAATCCAGGGTATATATTACCTGTATACCAAGTTTCATTCGAATCCGTTTAGTAGTTTTTGCGTGAAAGAGTAACGAACATACATCCAAACAAGCATCCATCCATACAAACGTTCGCGTTTACAATATCAGCAGGATGTTACAAAAGAAAAGCAGCTCATTTATGTGAGTAGAATCGAACCTCGCATTTAAAGCCCAGGAGGCACCCTGTATAAGACGTCTTTTAATTCATTTTTACTAGCATTTTTTTATTTAGCATTGAAGTTTGACAGAGATATCCCTTGATAATTGATTGATTCCAGCGTTAATTGGCGTACGTATATATCAATTTGAATACGGTATTTGACTATTTTGTATATGTTTTATAAATGCCTGTTATCGAATAGAAAAACAATTTTTAAGCTACCTTTACAAATGTTATGAGGGTTTGAAATTCAAGATTAGACAGAGAAAGACATACTGGCATGTGACGTCACACGCCAGTACCGCCATACTTGCTGCATAGAGAAAAGCGTTTGAGAAAGAGACAGGTATATAGATTTTTCAAAAAATCACTATAAATCCAATTTTCAACCGATTTAAATTTTCTCTTCGCTAAACACTATCTGTGTATCTATATTTTCATAATAATATTAAGATATGGCAAAATCAGGAGTTGTCAAATACCGTATTCAATGTGGTTTGGCAGTGGAAACAAGCATAAAATGTTTGATCCGCTAGGAATCGAATTGTACGAAGCCTGTGCCTGTGACTGTTTAACTTGTACCACACATCAATCTAAAATTGTCACAAGCCAACCTCGTGGTCATTAACAATAGTGCTAAATTCAACGTTTGCGCACCGTTTAGCGCCAGGCGACAATGGTAATTGTTGCGACAAGAGACGAGGACGACAAGGATGTTGGTGGTTCTTGTTTAGAAGGCGCCGGGGATCACAGCGAGCACAAGATTCAGTTTAATTAGCACAGGTCCAATAGGTCCATCTTAACACTTGTGCCAGAGAAGCGACAGCCGGGAGAACTGGCGTAGAATTGCTCGACGTGCTACGTGACCACGACTGCTCTGCCAAGAGTATCCGACAAAGAAGAAGAAGAATAGGTCCATATCATATTTTGGGGTCCATATTGGCTCGCATAATTGTTGAAAGTCAGAATATACTTAATGTTTGTCGGAATATATCATTTACCATAACTCTTTTTTCTCCGAAACATAACCTAACCTAACCTACAGTTTTCTACAGGATGAAAACTGTAGGTTGTACTTACTTCGGCAGTACATTTACTAAAATTGGAACGATACAGAGAACCCCTGTGCAGAAATGCAAAAAAAAACTGTAGGTTATGTTTGTTTTAATTATAACAATTCTGAACAATTACTGTAACTAATTAAAAAATTTCAGAAAATTTTACGGCTTCTCTGGGCATAACAATGATTCGGACAAAAAAATACAGTATGACTTGCAAAATTATGCGAACTTTAGCGCGCCCCATATTTTGTTGCGGAAAAGCAAAGCAAAAATACTGTACTTCATTGTAAAAAACGTGGAAACAAGCCAAGGTAACACAGAGTAGGTATATATAATAATATAGTAAGCGATATAGTGAAACAGGACTACTTTAGAAACCTGTATGATTTTCAGTACCAACTCAATTTAAGTAATACACACACACACACTCAAATGTATGTATAAAGATCTATGTACTGAACCGCTGTAACTCGCCTACTATTACATAAACCCCCAGTGGGTTTTCCAATAGTGGCATAATAAGTTCAGTGTATTTTTTTGTTTCGATTATATTAAATACAAAAGGAATTTTGGACTGTTTGTTAAATTTCATACATCCTTTTTGAAATTGTATGGACAAGTAATTTGAAGAATTATTATAATTTACTACTAGGGGTAGAGCGGGTTCTCTTGATACATGTTAACTTAAAAAATAGGCTGATTTTTGTAATTTTGTTATTGAATAAAAATATTTTCGTTAAAATAAATAATGGACAGCTATTAAAAACGTTGGGGGAGAAAAGTCCCCGAGTGGCAACCACGAACCGGAAGACGAAGCGTTGGCAGGCCTCCCACTACGTGGACTGACGACATCGTCAGAGTTGCGGGAAACCGGTGGACACAAGTGGCAAGTTGTCGTTCATTGTGGTGTTCTAAGCAGTGGACGTCTTCCGGCTGATGATGATGATGATGATGATGATGATGATTAAAAACGTACTGATCAAAGTAAAATGCTGAGCCTAAATACGCCAACTTTTTATAAATGCTAACTTTTAAGTACACAAGTTTAACAGTAATTTATTTCTTAATGGTATCTCAATCAATTAAAGTAACGCGTCACAGCACATAATCTCACCAAGCACTTCATTACAAAAGTTTACACGCTCAACGATGAATAAGGGATCATTTAACTTGAGCACAATTAAGCCGCTTTCGTTAATATTCTACAATAAATTATCACTTGTAGCGGATGAAGCAACTTTACGTAACTTCGCTAATCACTTATAATTATCATATTTTTGACATTCACAAATATGTATACATTACAAAGTACAGCCCCGAATCTGTCTACGTCTAGAACCCTGGTATACAAATATGATTCTACAGCAGACGCAAGACGAACTTCGCAGGAAGCATCGATTGTAAAATTATGTTTGTCAAAGTGTGTATTTCGGATAATTATCGCGCTAACTTGGCCGACACGATGGCTTTGTGCTGTGCTTTGCGTCGCCTTCAGCTTTTCTGACTAATGTTTGCAAGTTTTTCAGTCGTGTGTGTTTCATTCACGTACGCCACAAAGAGCACAATATTTTTCGGCGACAATACATTCTTGACTCGTTTTGTAATGCTCGGACAAATAGATAGTAATTTTTTCATGTTGCTTTTCAACGGACGTCTTCAATGAAATGCCTACTATTATCAGTTGTTTTTTGTTTGAAAAACTACACGTGTAGTATCTACTTAGATTTTTATGTTCCAACATGATTTCCATAATCTTTGTAAATTCTTATTATTTTGTCTCAATGGTTTTGCCATATATTTTATTTTTTATCTTATATATTTTGTATCCCACTGTTGGACAAAGGTTCTATACAGAGACATCCCCATCTTCCCCATCCCCTCTTGACCTCTCCATCTCCCTATCCCTACTACTGGCTTAGTTCCGCGTCAGGACGCCTTATTGTCTGACACACTTGGAATTACAATTGTCTTCACCACTTCTTTCTGTCACACGGTTTAGGTTGAGGGTAGAAAGAGATGGTGGATGCGACCGCGAACGTCAGCGCGTTAGACAATACGGCTTCAGATCATCTCAACATCTACGCCTCAGCCTGCCTTGCCGTCGGTTTTGCCGAAACTATAAAGTAACATCCCCCACATCATCATCTAAAAGATTTTCTCTACATTTGGTATTTGAAAAAGTCCAGCTTGAGTGGATAAATCACGCCCCTATCTCCGATACCTTTCATCCGATAACTTAGCGAACCTTTTTAAACCGATGATCAGCTAGATCGCACAATGGCTGACCTGCACAAGTTTTGGGCGAGTTCGGAATCTATTCGGGATCTATCGTATTCAAAATGCTGAGACAATCAATCTTGCGCGTGACCCTTTTTGCATAGAGCTCTGGGATTTGCGCGTAAAAGAACAAACTACAGTAGGCTAACTTTAATATTACGCTGATATTCTACAAAAATGTGGGGACACAGTGGCCCCACCAAGTCGAGCAAAACAAAGGCACGGCGGTACCATACTTTTCTCGAATTATCTATTTACATAATAGGTTTATTAACCTGTTTATGACTACGTGATATAGTTAGGTCCGATTTTTTTAATTTTGCAGTTAGTATAATTTTGTTAGGTTTCGTGTTGAATTATGTAAATGTATGCTTATCTTATGTTTTTTTATATTTTTCAATTGACAAGATTTCATATTTCTAAGACTATAATTTGATTCGTTCTCTGTATTCTGTTTGGAAAGAGAAAAACGCTGATATTTTTAAATTTCACTAAAATATTAATTAATTTATTACAATTTTTTTAAGATGTTCTTATTTTAAAAGGGCATAACTCCAAAACTACGACACAATAGATCCATTACTTTTGTCTAGTCTCTTAAAAAAAAGATCACGTAAATCTGACGTAGACGTTGCATAGAGACAATATCAAAATTATGACAGCTCCTTTTTCTGGTGATAAAGGCAAAGGAAACATATCTATTCTGTGGTAGTGTTGGCAAATTCAGACATATTTTTTCAATTTTTGTATTTTTTTTATATGGAGAAATCAATTATAATAAATATTTTCCCATGTTCAGGAGGCAAAACTCTTTCGATTCTGTAGTTTGTTAAAAAATGAAATCTTGTCAATTATAAAAATGAATCCCTATTCAGCTTGGTCATGCTATAACTTGAGAATGATTTACTTGCTTTGTATATATAGATATAACTGAGCTAATTGTTATTTACTGTTTTCTGTTTCCTTACCATAATAATGTTTACAGTAAAATCACTTCACCGATTTCAGCTTTATTCTATAAGTAAATTTTTAAAATTCTGGAGCTTTGGAGTTTGTAGTTGGCAATAGAGAATGCTGCTGCCCACTCTTACATCAGGTCCCTTAAGCTAAGCGTCCACTGCATCGGAATCGAGCCGTACGAAGCGGACGGATTTATTGCTTTGTATAGTTCTGCGCCATAGAAATCTATGGGTCCATATCGGCTCGCATACTTATTGGAAGTCGGAATGTAATGTTCATCAGAACAATCGTTTAACATAACTATTTTTCTCTGAATCCAATAATTGTTCAGAATTGTTATAAAACAACCTAACCGAACCTATAGGATGACCATTTAAAAAATTCAGAAAACTGTAAGGCTTCAGTGGGGAAAAAATTATGACAAACGATAATTCGGACAAAAATTACGGTATGACTAGCGAAGAGTATGCGAACTTTGGCGCTCCCGCTGTTAGTCACCTACTGCACCCACGGGATGTGATGAAATATGAAAGCTAACCTACTGTAATTATGTACCTATGCCTATGAAGTGGCGAGTCACGCGTCCAGTCTCGTGGGAGCTCGTTTAGTAGTGGAGGGAGAGCCCTCGATTAACATTGTCTGAGCTAGTATGCGATGACGAAGTGATTGTTGGAATAGCTCCAACGTCTTATGCCCGGTTCACATTATTCCAGTAGGTAAAACCGTTCCAGTAGCATAACACTGCGGTGCTCGATCGATCGTGTGTAACTCGTTTTGATTGTGACCCCGCAATGTATTTTATCGCGCCACGTAATTTATCACAATCATCAGTTCGAAGACATCCACTGTTAAACAAAGGCCTCACCTAAGAGTACTGATAAACTTCAGCATTCACTTGCAACAGGTTCTCTGTCTTTTCACCGAAATATTATTCCCAAATGTTTTCTTTGCCAAACTGTTTCATTCCCCAAATTCCCAACACCAATTTTCTCTGAAAAAAAAAACATAAATGAATTGTAATAACATTATATTTAGTCCATCAGTTACAGTATCAGAAAATATTAGAGTAGGTATGTAAAAAGCGTCGCACGGGTGACGTCACGCGGAACTTTAACTGTCAATATATCTTCATCAATCTTTGTTTTATTGCCAAAATAAATGAAAAATGCCTGTCCAATATTTTCCGATACTTAATCTAACTGAGACAGACTAATTATCTAGATTTTATTTTAGAAAACTAACTAGCCGGTTATCTACATGTACATGCTCTTCTTGACTGCCGATTTCTTCCTGAACGCAGTAAGGATATAGTTTAGTTCGTTCATCGATCAGAGATTGACACTCATACAAAGGAACACTCTGCGAGCGCTATCGCGATTTAGATAGGATCCGGAGCGGCAGGGCTCTGGACCCACTGGGGCAACAGTTAAAAGGCATTTTAGTTACGTGTATAAATAAACTCTCGAAGAACTAAAGTCACCGACAAAACTGTAAGGATACGTAAGTTGAAGTGGCAATGGGCGGGCCGGGAGCGCCGTTTGGAGTTCGCATAGTTAAATCGTTCGCTAGTCACCGTACACTGAATCGTTCAGAAGCGTTTAACGTCCGAATCATAGTTTATAAACATGTAATTTTTAATATGCTATCGAACCGACTG
>NC_133474.1:21469794-21535773 GCF_025370935.1 Choristoneura fumiferana | reverse complement strand
GCATTGTTGTGTTTCGGCGTGAGAGTAAGACAGCCGGTGAAATTACTGGCATTTGGAGGCCTCTAGGTTGGCAACGCATCTGCAATCCCCTGGTGTTGCAGGTGTCTAAGGGCGGTGGGTAATCTCTTACCATCAGTGACCCACTTGCTCGTTTGCCATCCAGTCGAATAAAAAAAAAGACAAATTGGCGTAATCTTCAATAAGGGCCTTATCACACTAGCGATTCGCGGGAGAGTTGAAAGCGAGCAAGCGAGGCGCTGCGAGCGTATAACGATTTCGCCGCAAGCGCGCAACGATGTCGCTGCTGCGAGTGCATGGCGAGTTCGTGCTTTAGCAATGCGTCGCATTATTCAGGACTTACAGTGATTTCGGTATAATTCAAATAGGGCGTCTTCGGCGCTAACGCAGCGAACTCGCAGCGACATCGTTGCGCGCGCAATGCGTGGCGATATCGTTTCATGCTCGCGGTGAAATCGTTAGGTACGCGCTCGAAGCGAACTACTTCGGGCGCGTCACTCCAGCTTTTAACTCGCCCGCAAATCGCTTAGTTGAGATAAGGCCTAAAGGCGCCGCTGGGTACGGCGTGGCTAAAGTAGTTATGATTGATTTACCTTACTCTAATTAAACGATTTTATGATGATTCTTGACGTTTTTTACGCGCGACCAGTGCGTGGGACGAAGGCACCGCATGGCCGCGTGGGAACTAATGCCCAAGCTCTCTCATTCTGAGAGGAGGCCTGTGCCCAGTCATTGGGACGTATAGGCTAGGATGATAATGATGATGATGCGCGCCGACAAAGTACGGTGTACGTCCGACATCGTCTTCCAAACCGATACAGGCGGCGCACAGAAAGCATTCAAGAGCGGCACCGACAATAAGGTACCTTTGTTCACTAAACTTTAAAGGGATTGTTTTTAACTGCATAAAAAAATCGATTTTAAAAAACTTGTGTCCTCTGTCAAATTAAAATATAGAGCCATGCTTGCTTATTAATATATAGAGTAAAAAAAAGAAAAAATGATTATTTTTCGACATTTCGCTTCAAGCTGCGATTATCTCGGAACTAGACCGACACAAGGTTACCTTTTACCAGTACGCCACAATTTTTGAATTTGAATTTAGCAAGTCAACAATCATAGGCTGTTTACTGAACCAGTGTGATACACCTTTGGCCTCATCAGGTGAGATAGGGGTCATTGCAGTCACGGTCAGTTTTTATGTCAAAAAAAAAAAAAACATAATTAAATCATATAAGGAAAATTTAAATCCTAATATTTATAAAACTAACCTAACCTAACCTAAGGGGTTCTACACGATGGCCCTGAAATAAATCCTGAAATATTTACAGTTTGCGAAACGAAAAGTTGCGAAATGAAATAGGTTGCCAAACGTTACGTTGCGAAAAGGCATATATTCCCGATATTCCCACGGGATATTTATGCCTTTATTACAGGATATGGATTAAATCTGTATGATAACAACCGTCACGAAATTTGGCATGGTTGTTTTTAATGCAACGTCAATGAACACCACGATGTAATTTTCCCACGGGAATATTAATTTCATTTGAATTTCGATGAATTTTTGGATGTAGATAGATTTTTTCGATATTTCCATTCTCAGGATCGAAATAAAAATTTGAAGTCTCATCCGCTGGGTATGTAGTCACGAAATTTGGCACTGTTGTTTATAATTCCCCGTGTAGTGTCAGGTTGGAATTAAACCTCTCCATTTCTTCCGTGGATGTCGTAAGAGGGGACAAAGGAAGGTTAAGGTATACCGTAGGCGACAGGCTAGCAACCTGTCACTATTGTACCGTTTTTTTGTCAAACTTTAAACATAAAATTGCTAAAAGTAGCTCCGAAGCGGTAACGTTTCGTGTGCTCTGCCTACCCCATTTGGGAAAACAGGCGTGATGTTTGTGTGTGTGTTTATAATGCAGTGAATAAGACCACGATGCAATTCCCACGGGATTTTTTTAAAATCCCGGAATTTCAATTCAACAGCTGTATCTAATTACTTACACGTGCAAAGACGCGGGTAAAGACTAGTTGTATGATATTTTAAAGTGTTACCGTTATAGGCAGTATCTTAGCTGAGGCGCATTGTATTATGCGTAGGTACTTGCGAACGCATCTTCTCTTTCTTCTCTTATTCTACATCGTTTGACAGAAAAAGTAGTACAGTCGAAGCAAAAATTTTATCAAAAATATGTGAACACGACTCTATTGTTAACGGCGTAGAAGCGTGTTCAGATATTTTTTATCAAATTTTTGTTCAGAAGTTTACGAACTCGACTGTACAGGTAGGTAGTTGTTGTGATAAACTAGCTATGGCCCGCGACCTGGTCTGCGAAGAATTTGTTAAACGATATAACACCAGAAACATGTTTTTTAGGGATAAAAATTATTCTCTGTTCTTCCCCGGGACTATAATTATCCCTAACCAATAAATTACCGAATTGGTTTTGACGTTATTGCATGTTAAGTGACAAGCATCTTCATAAACCTTCTAATTTATGTATTGGTAGCACAGGTTGGTTGGTATCTGTGTGCAGGGTTGTTTTTTTTTTTCTTCCTTTAGTAAAAATAATGAAATCAAAGACCTAGTGTCTAAGCCCGAAACTATTGGAGACCAAAGTATCCAGACTCCGGTGGCTGGGACAAGTGGAAAGGTTCGGAGAGGATCGAGCCGTGAAAAGAACGTACTTGAGACGACTGAGTGGACGTGGATCAGTTGATCGTCCCATGCACCGCTAGAGGGACGAGGTCCTGAGAGATCTTCCGCATTTCGGGGTCGAAGACTGGCAAGAGCTGGCCCAAGATCGCAAAGCATGGTATGGTATGGTCAGCTGGCCGGAGGCCAAGACCCAAAATCTTAACCTATCCTTAACTCACCCGGCCAGCTAGTGAGTTAAGGATAGTTTAAGATATTGTGCAAGACGTAATATGTCATCTACCCTGTGACTCAAGGTAAACCAAGACAGGATTTCTTGTAACTCTTTAGTAGGGTTGCCTTTTCTGATGGTAACGAATCGAATCTTAAACTAATCTAAGATATCGTCCTAATGACGCTTCTCGATCAGATAAGAGCATTTTGTCTTATTGCTGCGCCCTGGACAATGCCAGTAATTTTATTATTTCCTGGAACTTTACGATTTGTAAGACTTATTGTTACTTTAAGATTTATTGAAAGTATACTTTTAAAGTAGTACACAGAATATACTCGCATATCCTTGATCCTTTGGCCCTACGCAGAGACGTTAGTTCTCTCTGCGTTTTTTACTAGAAACTATAATGGGGAGTGTTCCGACAAACTCTTTGATCGCATTTCAGCTGCTAAATTCCATCACCGTAGCACTCGGCGGGAGGTTTTCACCCGCGCCATCTCGATGATGATCCACGGTGCACGTGTAAAATATGGATGGACTCACTGCTGGGGTTTTTCCATCTAGATATGATTTGGGTACCTTCAAAAGGCGAATTTATCGCCTATTGCAAGACCGGCATCGCACACGCAATCCTAATAATGCTGTAGGTCCATAGGCGGCGGTGATCACTTACCATCAGGTGACCCGCCTGCTCGTTTTCCAGCTGTTCGATAAAAATAATGTGGGACGCACCGCTCTCGATGCGTTTTTTTGCGGAAGTGACTTTCCTTGCGCTTAAGAATTACCGTGGAAAAATCGGTTTAGCCGTTTTTGAGATATTGAACTTTGAAATTTTACGACTTTTCTAAGTTGGTTGGACTAGGATATATTAGCTTTTTTATTTATTTATTTATTTGGGCCTTCAACGATAAGTACACAGTTTCATTATTACTTACTAACATTGCGTAACAACTTATAAGCTATGCACCTAAGTAATTACAGACGGTCACAGCATGCATTAAAGAAGAATACAGGTTGCAAAAGTCAACTTAGTTTGCTAACGGTTAAAATTAAATTACTTGAATTAAAACTAGGTATATATATAAAAAAAAAACTTAGATATTAAGAATCTTCCTCTTAATCATTGGGAACGGACTTATATTGAGATCGATCTCGCTTTGGTGTTGTTTGAAACACTATTACATACGCGATAGAGGACAACAAAACTTTTCATGGAACAAAACTTCAGGCATTCTATTCTAGCTCTTCGACACGTAGTTCGAATAATCAGTTCATATGTTTCTGCCTCAAAACTAACAACTTGATTACTTCGCAATCCACCGCCAATATTTACACTAATTAAAACCGATCACTCACCACGCCCTTACCACCCAAGACATAAAGCCCATAATACATTATAAATAATAACACGCCGTTAATATTACGTGCAAACAAACAGTTAAATATTTTTATGTGCAATCGGTCGTAAAAGCTGATTGAGGGAACGTTTTATGTCACAACAAGTCCTCATAATATTGGGAGACATGATCGGGAATTTTATGGCCAGCTTGCATAAACAGGTATTTTAATTGAATTTACGCGGAAACTTGCCTTTATTACGCGCAATTCTACAAGGTAGTTATTTTTTACGCGGTAAGAAAGTTCTCGAAAGGCGTCCGCGGACCGGGAGACAAGCTGTCGGTAGGCCTCCAACAAGATGGAGCAACGACCAGGTTAAGGTCGCGGGATCGCGGTGGATGCGGAAAGCACAAGACCGGTCTGAGTGGAGAGCCTTGGGGGAGGCCTATGTCCAGCAGTGGACGTCTTTCAGCTGACATCATGATGACGTTTAGCCTTAAAGGTGTTTTATAGCGACGACGGTATTAAAAAAAAGAAAAAAAAGGAAAAAGTAGTTGGATATGTAATTGTAAAAGCCGTGGTGGTTTGGCGGTTTGATCTTACCTTTTTGTTATCAGATTAAATATAAGAGAGAGAGAGAGAGAGAGAGAGAGAGAGATTTTATTTACACATATTCAATACACAGAAAAAACACGTTAGGAAGATATAATAAAAAAAAACACCGAATAGTATAAACCCACACACCCACACTCGGCATAATGTTGTAGCAAACCCGTGGTAGCCTAAAGGTTCATCATATAGCCTCTCAAAGGATGGGCTCGCACTTCTGAGTTTTCCAGAATTATTTGTGATACTAAATAAATAAACAAACACATATTTGACATTCGTTGAGATACATGTAAGTGCAAAGGGTAATTTTTTAGATTAGTTTTCATCGGCTTTGACAACACACAAGTTTTTTTCTGGCTTTATGATATATAAGGTGACAGAGGTGACTACTAATTGGTATCTACTTAGTATGGAATAAAAATTAGATTTTAGTACGTCCTTAGTGTTTATTTTACCCCTGGTAATACTCTTATACTTACTCTTCTTGGTAGAGTCCCTCTGACTCTACGATAGTTCGTTTAACGGACACAACCTTTTCAAATAACAATGTATGTATATGCAACATAAAAATAATTTTGTAGATTGCATAAGCAGTAAAAAAAATATAGGGTTTGTCCGGTTAGTTTAAATTTATCCGGACCATATGGACAAAGGAAAAGAAAACACTAGAGTATTTCAAAACATTTAAAGTAACTGATCTATTGTCCGTTCAGAAATAGAGCGGGTCAGCCCTTGCGTCAGTCTGTCAGTCACAGGCGAATAATAAAACTTGACAGCCGTCAAAAGTTGTCCCAAATCGCATCGGGCTTTCTGACCCGTACTAACGATGCCAACCAAAATCTCTATCACACCAACTTAAACCAACCGACGGAGAAAACCAGAACTAACATAAACTTATACCGTCTTAGATAATTTTGAAGCAACAGCGCCACCCTCGGGCTGTAAAATAAAGTTGGTTCCCCAATTTGTTTTGTCCGATCCAATCCCATCATTGTTAGGAAAGGAAAACCGACAAAGCGGTTCTTTGAACGCTAAAATAAACTATCATATAATATCAATAATGTATTCACGTACGCACGGACACATGTATTTTAAACAGTTATTGTGAAACCAGTTAATAGTAAGGGGTTCAGGTGTCTTTGTGGGGTGTCCGTGATTGAAATTCCCATGGATATGGACAATGGGTATCGATTGAGGGGAAGTCTGTAGGTACGTTGATTCTAAGTTATGACTTGAGCGTGACATGTACGTCGTTTAAATATAAATAGTTTTTGTATTACGGAAACCAGAGCGAAACGAGGCGATTCATGTTTTATATTATAGAGTTTATAGGAAATTAAAGGGAATAAAATGGTATACACACGTGATGATACAGAAAGGGTAACTTTTGGTGCTTTAAATGATTATGACTAAAATTGTTAACCACGTAGCGGCAGTAACAAAGTAAATGGAGAGAAGAAAATGAGTATGATTGGTTATTTGGAGTCTTTTCGTATTTTTTATTTCAACTCCAAGTTTGTTACTTTTACGGTCATCCCGTAAAACCATATCGAAAACACAAACTGAGACATGGATGTACAGAAAAACCAGAAAAAGCGACCAGCACTGGGAATCGAACCCAGGTCCTCAGCATTCCGTGCTGCGTGCCATACCCCTACACTACCACTAGACAGGAGTACAGACACGAATATCTCCTATGCATACATCTCAGATTGCTTATTTCTACTAAGCTACTTAAACAGCAGCACTAGCACGAAATGCTGAGGACCTGGGTTCAATTCCCAGCGCTAAGGCCGTATTGCCACGTTTCTGAAGGTCGCGATCGCAATGAAATGACAGATTTCGCATACAAAAACTGTCATTTGATTGCGAACGCGACCGACAAAAACGTTAGGCAATACGGCCTCTGGTCTCTTGTTCTGGTTTTTCTGTGCATCCATGTCTCAGTTTGTATTTTTGAGAAGAAAATGTGTCAGATGATGCGCTAACATAAATAATCACGTTACTTAATAGGTCTAAGTCGCAACACTCTTGACAGTGGTGGGCGTGGGATCGGATGAAGGTCAGTATTAAACCTTCATGACAACTTTCTTGGGAAAATAGTGGTAGCTTCCCCTTGTTTTCCACACAGCAGTCAGTAGTGGAGTCCGGAGATTATAATTGGTAATAGAGCGCTACTGCCCACTCTGACATTCGGTTCCTAGTCACATTTTACGCCCACGGGAAGAGCAAGTCTCTCCTATTGTAAAACCAAACACGATTTGGCACAGATACTACGAAGGAACATAAGGGTCTCCGCAAACCTATCGACGCGTCGTCTTAAGCCGATAAAAAAACTCTTTTAGTCCACGCAATAAGGCCGATGCGAAACGACGTTTAACAGCCGGAAGACGTATTTTTCGCTCTTATTGCATGGACATAAAGCATTTTTTGGTCGGCTTAAGCCAATTCCGCGCCGATAGATGCGGGGAGACCCTAATAGTGCTTAAGAAGTTTCCAATCCATACTGAGATCACTTGTGAACTCCAGCCCTATCATTGTGAGAATAAGCCTGTATCCAACCGTACGTATGACGATAAAACCTAAGATGATAAGAGCTGTTACGTTCACATTTCCACAACAAAAACTGTAATCCATTTACATTGTTAACGCCACAACTCGACAACCGACATCGGCACAACACGCCGACATTTTTAAAATACACAACATTCTTCTGTGAAACCGGCTCTTAATCTTTTTGACCATTGTTACCAACGATTAATGAGGCCAGATTAAAACTGACACGTCAATGGGACGCTTTATTGAAACGCTGACAAAAGTGATGTGGCCAGCTTTATTGCGCACTAGCATTTGTTACGCCACATAAAACATTAGTTCGTATTGTCACCGTGAATTTAACGAAGGTTAAGTGCAAAAAAGCCTTGAAAAAGCTGGGAAAAGCTGGGAAAAGGGAAGCCGTGATGGCCTAGTGGTTTGACCTATCGCCTCTCAAGCAGAGTGCAGTTTGCAGGTGGTAGGACCTTGTGCGAGGTCCGCCCGGATTGCTACCACCATCTTGCTCGCTAATCCTGCCGTGAAACAGCAGTGCTTGCATTGTTGTGTTTCGGCGTGGAGAGTAAGACAGCCGGTGAAATTACTGGCACTTGAGGTATCCTATCTTAGGCCTCTAGGTTGGCAACGCATCTGCAGTACCCCTGGTGTTGCAGATGTTTATGGGCGGTGGTGATCTCTTACCATCAGGAGACCCACTTGCTCTTTTGCCATCCAGTCGAATAAAAAAAAAAAAAGCAGAGTGTCGTGGGTTAAACCCCGGCTCGCACCACTGAGTTTTTCGAAATTCATATGCGGAATTACATTTGAAATTTACCATGAGCTTTGCGGTGAAGGAAAAACATCGTGAGGAAACCTGCACAAACCTGCGAAGCAATGCAATGGTGCGTGTGAAGTTCCCAATCCGCACTGGGCCCGCGTAGGAACTACGGCCCAAGCCCTCTTGTTCTGAGAGGAGGCCAGTACCCAGCAGTGGGACGTATATAGGCTGGGATGATGATGATGAAGTGCAAAAAACGTCAGTATAGCTAAATGTATACCAGTGGTGTAAAGTGATCAGTTTCTAAGCGACTTGGTGAGTGGGAGTGCGTTTGTGTCTTCGGCTGCAACACCCCGAAGTTAGCGTTGGTAGTTCTTCCCATACACATCGCGACGTCACGTAAAAAATAGACAATTAGGTACAAATCGCCGTGTTCAAAAATATATGCTGTGGTTGCTTAATATAGTTTGACATATGGCGTCTCAAGCAGAGGATTGCACCTGTGAGTTTTTCAAAACTCATGTGCGAAATTTACAAATGTGCAAGTTGCGGAAAGTTCCCAAAAAATTGGTAAAGTTCTCGGAAATTTCTGGAAATTTTCACAAGAAATATAGGGAATTTCAATTTAAGAAACGGAATGTTTCAATCCCCATACAAAATTGTGAGAAGTTTACGAAATGTTCCTATGCGAAAAATTCCGCAATTTTGGAAAGTTTCCTTTTGCACATCAGTAGGAAATTACATTTGAAATTTACAAAGAGCTTTATGGTCAAAGAAAACATCAGTAAATGATGAGTGTGAAGCTCCCAATCCACACGAGACCGCGTGGGAACTACGACACAAGCCCTCTCATTCTGAGAGGGGGCCTGTGCCCAGCAATAGGGGTGAGGTAGAAATAGAGTTGCTTTAGCTCATAGTGGTACGACACTGAATGTATAAAATAAATAAATAAATAAACTTTATTCAGTACCATAAATGTAACAACTGCTTACTTACAAATCAACTACACTAAATTGAGGCAAAATACTAAGTATACATAGTTAAGATAAATTTGTTTACACCTCATTAGGTGCGAGTAAGCGTCTTCTGTTCCCCGTACTAGTATAAAACTGTATCACGGTGGAACAGTATTCGCCGTTCTCTTTAACTTACCTAAAATCTATTAAAGTTAAACAAAACTAAACATAACTATTTAATTACTTATAAACGATCACCCAAATGCGGGTAAGCGTAACATAAGAATGAGAACAAAAGATGGCAGGTAATAACCATGCCGTGCCAGTAGTAAACACATAGTATATGCAGAATTGACACATCAATCTTTACCGCTATACAGTACAGTAACGTAACCGAACCGCATGCAATATTTATTCTATATTTTATTATTTAGTACATAAGATCAGTATAATTACAATTGGCATTGATCAGTTTTTTACCATGTTGTCACTTTAATTCCAAAACCATTTCGAGAAATAGGTTTATTAACTCAAAAACCTAAATAAAATAAAAAATAAAAACGTTTTTTTTTTTTTTTTTTTTAGACTAATGCCAATTTAAGGTTTGACAAAATGACCTCAAGAGAGGATTTTAATAACAAAAAATAAATAAAAGTAGAATAGACAACTATAATCTTTGTAAGTAGGTATGTGTGTGTGTGTGTGTGTGTGTGTGTGTGTGTGTGTGTTTGTATGTGCGCGCGCGCGTGTGTGTGCGTGTGTGTGTGTGTGTGTGTGTGTGTTTTAGCCATTTATTTCAAAAGTTGTTCTGTATTTTCATAATTTTGTAGCTTCAGATATTCACTTGTTGTTGATTTGCAGGAATACAAGGTTAGTTTCCGTAGACTTATGTTTTTACTAATCTTATTATAAATCATTGGTCCTAAAGACTTTTCAAATCTTTTTGCAAATTTTGAATTATACTTCGGAATTGCATACACAATATCGTTCCTCCTTCGTGTTATTGGGAAGTCAGGAGCCATTTATGTTGTAGGAGGACTAATTGCTGTATAAATAATTGCCGTACAGTTAGCACTGAATTATCTCTATATAAAGTTGTAGTCGTATGCCGGAAACTTTTAAAAGTCATTACTTTAAGCACCATCCGTTGTGCTCTCTCGAGTTTAAGCATTGCCGTTTTTGATGCGTTTCCCCAGATTGTAATACAATAACATATAATAGACTGGCAAAGGGCATAGTAAATTGCAATAAGGAGGTTTTTGTCACACACGTGGCGCAGTGTTTTAAATATGTAGATCAATTTCCGCACTCTACCTGTCAATATATCAATATGTTCCTGCCAATTAAGATTTTTGTCGACTTGTATTCCCAAATATCTGATTGATGAAGTTTCAGCTATAGGTAAACAGCTGCACCCCGTGTGACTTTGACATGTATGTGCTTTGATCGCTATAGTTCCTTCTCCAGGACGATTTTTATTATTTATGCTAAAATTGATCAACTTAGTTTTTGACAAGTTTAGTGTAAGTAAATTTTTCCCCAACCAATCGATGATTAAGTTAAATCCAGCTTGAGCAATATCACTAACCTCGTCCCCATGAGTTTCCATAGAATAATGTCACAGTGTCATCGGCAAATGTGATTATCTGAGCATTAGTGAGTGTCAGCCTGCAGAGATCATCGATATAAACAAGAAACAACGTAGGCCCCAGGACACTGCCTTGAGGCACGCCATAATTAATGATTTCTTCATCACTATAGTGCTCTCCCCACTTTTACTACTTGTTTTCTGTTGTTAAGATAATCCTGGAATAATTGGAGAGGCAATCCTCGTATACCAATGTTCTCCAGCTTCTTTAACAATATGGGGACAGAGACCGTATCGAATGCCTTTTTTAGATCCAAGAATATACAAGTGCTTTTTTATTTTTATCTAGTTTATCCACAAGGAAAGAAGTTAGTTGTTGTGCAGCATTTAGAGTTGATTTACGTTCTCGGAAACCATGCTGATTAGTGCTTAATAAGTTATTTTTTTCTAAGTAGCTTTTCAACCTTTTATTGATTATCTTTTCCAGTACTTTAGCTATAGTAGGTAGTAGTGATATTGGCCTATAGTTGGAGATACAGTCTCTGTCCCCAGACTTATATATAGGGACAACAACAGATTTTTTTAAGGCATCTGGAAATTTACCAGAGCTGAAGCAAAGATTACAGATAATGGTGATAGGGAGGGTTAGATAACCAATCGCTAATTTTAAGAAACAGGCAGATATACCATCCCAACCTGTTGAATTAGTGTTTTTTAGTGATTGAATAGTAGCCTTAACTTCATATTCATCAGTTGGCAACATCATCATAGAACTTAGAGGCTTAGTGCATTCTGAATTCATAGACTTAACCAGTTCAGCTTCTGGTATTTGTGTTTTATTTACGGTAGCGTCTGCCAGTTCTTTGCCGATATTAGTGAAATAAGTATTTGCGTAATTAAGTGATTCTTGAGGAGATGATTTCAATGCTAAAAGATGTCTATCATTAGCTGTGGTCTCATTGAGATTGCAGATTTGTTTAACTATCGCCCACTGCTTCTTTAGATTTCTATCGTAATGCTTTATCAAGGATCTCTGATAATCTCGTTTTAGGTTATTTAACATACGGTTACATGTGTTTCTATATCTATTGTAGGTTATTCTAGTAATTATGTTATCCGGATCTTTTTTTAGGGTTTGATGAAGCTTATCCCGGTTTCTTAAGCATCGGATTACACCTGGCGTGACCCAGGGTTTTATGTTGCATTTTCTGTGCGAAACTGTGAGTATCTTAGTAAACTTCTTGAGAGTTCTATTGACAAGATATAGAAACACATTCGTAACTTTATTAACATCAGATCCTTCAAGCATTGAAACCCAGTCTATTTGATCTAATTCAGCTAGAGCTGATTGATAATCAATCTTTTTATATGTTTTAGGTGACTTATTTTTCTGAACAGGTAGTTTAGAAAGTGATATCATGACGGATGAATGATCGGTAATGGAGGAATGACACACTATTGTTATATTTGATAAATTCGTTTTAACTATGCAATGATCCAAACAGTTGCTTCCTCTCGTTGGAAGTTTGTGAGATGGTAATAACCCGTGTGAAGTCAACATATCCAAGTAGTCATTGGCTCTATTGTCTAGCCCATTTTCGATAATATTTATATTCATGTCTCCTAGTACTACAATATTCTTAAACCGTTTTAATTTTGCTAGTAGCAAGTCAAGGGACGAAATAAAATTGCTTATCTGTCTGTAGGAGGGAGGCCGGTATATGGAAATAATGGCATAATCCGATCCGATTGTTGTTACAAGACCATTTGCCTCTTGTATTTCTTTAGGTTCAGTAGTAATAGAGGATAAATCAGTCTTAATATAAACAACTATACCGTCATTTTGATTTAGGTTACGATTCGTTGAAAAAGGTTGGTAGTTTGTTAATGAGGGTAAGTTAATATCTTCACTAAGCCAACACTCAGTCAAGACAATTAAATCAAATTCTATATTCAATCTTGTTAATAAGACCTGCAGCTCATCGAAATTGTGATTTATGCTTCTTATATTTTGCGTTAATACCTTAAACTGTGCATCAGAACTTATGAAAATATTTTTACAACATTCAGGTTTGTCCACTGCCACTGAATTACCGATATTGACTTTATTGTCAATATCAGTTGACAACATTGTTACATCGTTCATTTTTTAGGCAATTCATTAATCAATGAATGAATATATTTCGTTTGAGTAATTCTATGGCAGCGAGACTTCCCCGATATTTTTTCTGGTAATGACCCGTAAGTAAATGGCTTGTGAAGGTGAGTGTTTGGTGGAAGTTTAGAGGGTGTGGAGTGTATACAAAGGATATAACAATATGAAAGGAAAAACTTACAATAAAATACATCAGATAGTCATTGGGTCACAGTAAATGATTTTAAGGCTTCAACTTGCTGTTCGGATTTGATCAAGATTGCCGGCGAGCTATCAGTCTGCTTGACTAAAATCTTTCCCTGCCAGGTCCAACAATATTTATAGTTGTGGTTTTTGCGCAGATCTCGTGCAAGGAAATGAAGTTTGCGAGCACGCGGTGTAAGGGATTCCGAGACGTAGATTGGTTGTTTATCGCCAGCTATGTTCATATTGTCTGTGTTAAATTTTTCATCCTGATGCGACTTATTATATTCTTTGACAGCCTTCATTAATGATGTGCTTTGATCAATTGTCTGGAACTCAGCAATAATCAGCTTTTGGGCATTTTTTAAGCGTCTAACTTGTTTTAAATTATCCGAAGAGAATGGCAATCCTAATGAATTATGCAGCAAGGTCATTGTGTCACTTAAATTTTCATTTACCGCCTCTGGGATGTTCCTTATCTCAACCATGGTTAGCCTTTGTGCCCTCTGTAAATCTTCTACCTGATTCTCAAGATTATTGATTTTCAGTAAAGCATCATCGTGTTCCAAAGACATTTGGTCCACTTTTTCTTTTAAATTACTATACATAGTAGTAGTCTGTTCCAAAATTTTTTCAATTTTATTATTAGTCTTGATTATTTCCTTATTTTGCATCCTCAAGTCTTCAATTGCTTCGTAGAGTTTCACATTTTGGGCTTCCCTGTCTGACTTAAAGTTCTTTAGCATATCTTTGATTTCTGTCTGAAGTGATTTCATGTCGTCTAGGTCTGTGTGACATTTACGTTTTCTAACAGCTACAAAGCTATTATCCGTGTTGCTCGATAGATCAGGATTGGATAATGATCGGTCTCCTGGAGGTGAGTGAAGCATGTTTGTTCCGATAATTTTGCATATACTGTATCCAACTCACACTTGCACACACCGGCCTAGTAGTACTCAACTGGTTTACCACTTGCTATTGAGCCAATCTATTGTAAAGCTTATGATAAGCGGCTAAAATTTGATCTTTCTTTGAATTATAATTAGTTTTAATTGAATAACGGAGTCACAACGCAGTGAACGTTTATCGCGGCGAACGGATAGATGTGTTGAATACTTATCTTAATTTCTTAGGGGTTTTTGGGCATCCCAGAACTTTGGACGAGATTTGGTAGGTATGTATGTACCTAGCTGGAAGACTGGAAGAACACGTAGGCTACATTATATCCCAGAATTCCCACGAGATTGGAATATAATCCCTAAATTTCAACCGCTGGGATCAGACACATGAAGTTTGGCGCCGGATTTTTACCCAACTACTACAACTACGGCAAGAAACTAAAAGAAAGAAAGAACGAAAAAAAAAGAAAGAAAAACATTTATTCGTGTAATTTTTTTAAAATAATATTATTTATAATTTAAAAAAAATGACACGAATAAATGTTTTTCTTTCTTTTTTTTAAATTATATTATTTATAATTTAAAAAAAATTACGCGAATAAATGTTTTTCTTTCTTTTTTTTTCGGTCTTTCTTTCTTTTAGTTTCTTGCCGTAGTTGTAGTAGTTGGGTAAAAATCCGGCGCCAAACTTCATGTGTCTGATCCCAGCGGTTGAAATTTTGTCTAAATGTGTAAATTTTGTCACGAAATGGTCACAACTCAGCATGATGTCAACCTTGTGGCCGACGCTGGTCTTCCGTTGGAACCATCCAGAAAAAGAGCGTATCTTCACGGCACTTACGTCCTTTTTTTGAGAAGCGCAGTTTTTCGGCATGTTGAAACCGATTTTCGTTGAAAGTATTTATTAAGCGTTACCTTTCCATATTTTTTGGACAAACGGTTTACAAGATAGGGAGGGGGGGCACAATGTTTGCTACTTTGGGAGCGATTATTTCCGGAAATCTTCACTTAATCAAAAAAGTTTTTGAGAAACCTTACTATGTTTTCAAAAGAGCTGTCGAACTATGTGCCATACGTTGATGCGAGTTAAAAAAAAATTCAATTTCTGTTACGTGTATGGAGTGCCCCCCCTATAAATATTTATTTTTGTAATTTAACTACAACCTGTGACATACGGACGGACGGACAGACAACCAGACAGACAGACGGACTTGACGAAACTATAAGGGTTCCGTTTTTGCCATTTTGGCTCCGGAACCCTAAAAACAAGTACATTAATAACCGTGGCAAAGCTATGGTTCCTTGTACTCTCACGATCGTTTTTGTCAGTGCTTGACACTTCATTGACAGTGATAGCCTATATAGTTTACCGACGTGATCGCTTGTCACGGATTAATATGCTTAAACCAATTAATGTACTTGCAATTCTGACTTAACTAAAACTAAAATACCCTTCTGTTTTAATAATGCTCTATGCCACGAAAGTTTGTCATCTTATTTAGTTCTTCCGCGCAGAGATAAAATTTATGATCAACTCCCGTTTTTTATACCACGGAAAAATGCAAAAAAACCTTTCCAACTGTACGTATGAGTCTAAAGGATGATAGCTACATATACTCGTATTCAGTTGTACAAAAATAGGTAATCCTTTTTATGCCGTATCAGGGTAATTATTTGAGGTGTAAGATAAATGTTACAGAAATAAAAACACACATTTTGATGTGGTCTGTTTTATTTTGAACATAAGGATATGTACCGATAAGATGCTTTATATTATAAGAGATCGATAAAGTTTATTTTGGTTAAAAAAAGCAAAAATCCAATTTTAACGGTAACGAAAATGAGCATCGAGACCACGAAAAAGAACATTTTGTTTATTTTAAAATCTTATAATTGTACTATTTGAATGAAAATCCGATCATAATGAGAAAACGAATAAGCATTATTTAATTAATCAGGTATCAACAGAAATAGACAATCGATATCTATATATAAAAAAAAAATTAAAACTTGACCACGAAAATGACGACTTCAAATTGTCATTTTTGTAACCTTTTAAATACTATCTAGAAATTACTTAATTAAAGTAAGATTAATAACTTCAACTCACAAACCAAAACAGTTTTCAATACCTTCCCCAACACAACAAAATGCTCCTCTAAATGACGAAGTTTTCTTTTAATATTTAGATATATACATTTCACACGTACATTCAGGGCAAAATAATTCTTGAACCTCTCGCCAGTTAACAAAATTGGCGTCGCACTGGTCATAATTCCTATAACCACACCTGGAGCAAATGTTGTTGACGGTCAACCATTCTTCGTTTAAATCAATTAAATCAATAACGGCATAAACGATTACACTGTAAAAAGCAGAAAATTCTATAAAAAAGTGTTCTGTATTTTTTCTACTTGTAGGGAAAATCATCTTTTTCGTGGTCTTTAATCAGTTTCGTGCCCATAGGACCACGAAAATGATGACCACGAAATTGAAAAGCTTCTTACTTTCGCGGCTCTGCAGTAAATATCCTATAGGTTTGAAGCAAATGAAATCAATATTGAATAACTTAACTGCAAATGACACAGCACCAGTAAAACATTATATTTATTTACCCAATACTCACCAAGTCGCAACCGTAACGAAAATGACGCTCGATCTTTGACGCAAATCTAACTGAACCTTTATTACATTAATTATAGATAAATAATTATGACTTGCGATAAACATTATACGTTATATTGACGCAGTCTTATTTTCAAAGTTGCTTATAGTTAAAAAAGGATTTACAGGAGGTTTGACCTTTTTTTTTGTTTAAAATATACTTAATAAGTGTGGCTACGAAAATGATGGTGTATTTTGGAACAACGGGAAATGTAAAAAAAATAGTCTTATCAATGTCGTAATTTTTTATGTTTGCATGCATGGTATATCATATTATGAACATTCAATCCATGTTTTAAACAGCAAGTTTTTCTATACCTTGTATTTTTTACAATACTACAAAGTAATCAGGGATAATCCGAACCTGACCACGTAACTGACTTTTGTGCAGAAAATTTAAGTTATTGTGGAAAAAAAGATAAAATAGAATAAAATGTATTTACCACAAGTTTCAGTGATAATATCCTAAGCAACTTAAAAACAATAAACGATATATTTCTAATTTTATAACTGAAAATTTGAGTCTGAACACAATTGAACCTCTCGAAATAATAACCCATCACTACCGAAGCGACCACAAACCGGAAGACGAAGCGTTGACAGACTTCGACTGACGACGTCGCGAGTGTTGTGGGCCACTGGCGGATGCAAGTGACAAGTTGTCGTTCATTGTGGTATTCTAAGGAGGCCTTTGTTCAGCAGTGGACGTATCTTCCGGCTGATGATGATGATGAAGAGCATACAGAAAACGTAGACCAAGATTTAACTTTAAGTATACTTATTCTGTACACAAATTCCCACTTAGAAGTACAATGAGCTAATCCGTTTACAAGTTCGCCCAACAAAACAAATGAAAAACAGCGGCAAACTGTCAAAATTCTTCACAAAGCAAACCATTCTCGGCCCAACATGTCCATGCAAGTTCTCAGAACAAAGACTACCAATGTTACCCAACCGATCCACATATATGTTTGTATAGTTGTTAGTATCCGTTGTTAGGCTTTATTCGACAACTCCTCGTCTTGTTTTGAAGGTGCTAATTGCTCGAATAAAGAAGTTTGATTGCTCTAGCTTGTTGTTGTGTTTGTTTATGGCATTTTTGTGGTGAAAAACACCATAGTTCCTCTGTTTTTTCGATCGCAAAGTTACGTCACACACTGTTGTGTGAAAAGCGAGGATGTAAGTGTGTGCGTTCTAGACGTACAGTCGAGAGAACCGCAAAATATATCGTGAGACTTAATAAACACAAATGCGAAAGCGAAAAGTTGTTCCAGCAAACGTTCAAAATGTGTAGTGATTAATAGGCTAAACGAATTTCTGTTGTTCGGCTCACTGAAACATAACATAAGCCAACTAACAGCCTGCTAAAGGTTGAGTTACGAAACGTATAGTCTGCGAAACAATACATCTACGAACGAATCCATCGGCGTACCTACTGTTACTCGGCGAACGTTATCTGCTAAAGAATAATAAAAATTGTCGGCGAATCATTAAGTAACCAGTGATGTTTTCCATCATTGTGAAGCTCGTGGTAAATTTCAATTGCATTGATTTTTAACCACCTACGCAAAAAGAGGGGTGTTATAAGTTTGACCGCTATGTGTGTCTGTCTGTCGCACCGTAGCTCTTAACCGGGTAGACCGATTTGAATGCAGTTTTTTATTTGAAATCAGGTTTTCTAGCCATGGTTCTTAGACCTGTTTCATCAAAATCGGTTTAGCCGTTTTTGAGATATTAAACTTTGAAGTGACAAAGTGGGGGGTTTTCCAACTTATGTTGGTTAGGTGTGGTTAGGTTATTGAATAAAATTGAACCCACGAGAGGTGCTTCAAAGGCAAATTATTAGACTACCACGGCTTCCAAACCATTAGGCAGATGACTTTATATATTTTTTTACTATGTTTAAAAAAAATATTGTCCGTGAAAACATAAGTTATAAATAGAAATATTACGCCTGCAATCCAAACAAAAGCTGGTAGCAACTCCCCTAAGTATTCCTTTAAGATGCTGTAGGAAGTGTTAATTTGGTCAAATAATGATGATAAGCCCACTTAGTGGGCCCGTGACTGTTCTGGGAAGGACAGTGGGTAGTTTAACAAAATAAAAGAGGACTTCTGTAGTACGCGCCGAGCAAGAGCACAAAACATCCATAGAGCCTTAATAGTAACTAAATAAAATTTGAAGGCAGTTTTAAGTGACAGTTGAAGTTTGTAATTTTTTTGTGTGGGTAGTTTGTATGTGAAAAAAGAGGTGGGTACTTGCAGAATTTACATTGACAAATTGAAATGTTTGTTTTGTTTCGTTAGTCTAATAACTGGCAGCATGGTGACCGGTTGTGTTACTCTGAGGATGAAATCTGTTTGAGTTCGAAAAGCGACAGTGTATTGTGGTGGTGGTGATAGATGGGTTTGTGTGATTTGTGTTTGTTCTTACAGTGTGGAGGTGGAGGAGCTGTATCAATACACATTTGTTGCATAGACAATCCATACTTAATATTATAAATGCGAAAGTGTATGTTTTTTCGTCTTTCACGTCGAAACGGAGTGACGGATCGACGTGATTTTTGGCATAGAGATAGTTCATGGGCCAGAGAGTGACATAGGCTACTTTTTATCCCGCAAAAATGCAGTTTCCGAGGGACCAACGCGCGATAACCGTGCATTAATCGTAGAGCATCAATACATTGGGTAAGTATATATTTTATAGGTTCTGTGACACTTATGTCGGTAATACAATGGGATATTTTTCAAAGACATGAATAAGTTTACGAATAGGTATTTAAGTGGTGCATTGTATTATGTATGTAAACTCTTTATTGTACAAAAGAAAAGAAACAAAACACAATTGACATTATTAAGTCATTGTCTTTGTTTTCCATGTAATAAAGACGAATGTTTATTTGACATTGGCGATTTACTTTTTATTGACATTTGTAAGATGACATTGCTTGTATAAAGATCTCAAAAAGTGACTGTTATGGATATTATAAACACACATATCTCTGATCGATTCGTCATCTCCACATAAGATACTATACATTATGTCACTATGGCGCGCATTGAGTAGGCAGAGGGTAGGAAGCGCTAGGGCTGCTGCGGCGCCAACTACCAACTCCCTTTCTTTTTTATTCGACTGGATGGGTCTCCTGATGGTAAGTGATCACCACCGCCCATAGACACCTGCAACACTAGGGGAATTGCAGATGCGTTGCCAACCAAGAGGCCTAACATGGGATACCTCAAGTGCCAGTAATTTCACCGGCTTTCTTACTCTCCACACCGAAACACAACACCTCCTCCCTTGCTCTCCTGTTCCCTGCTCTGGAATCGAAGCCAATGAACTATCTCACAAGCCCAACGGTCACAAACACCGATTAAAATGCTTCTTTCGAACTCTACACAAGTTCAAATACAAATACAAATGCAAATATCTTTATTTTGCGTAAAAATGTGGTACAAAAGCTGGTATTACATTTTATGGTCTCACATATTTCACCAGAAACTGGCATGCAAAATGAGCACAGAAGAGACAGTAACAAAAGTTTATGCTTAATATGAAGAAACATGCATTGACAATAATTTACCTACTTAAGTTCATTCACAAAACTACAAACTCACGAGCACAAAAATCCTTTGACAAACAAAACGAATTGCGCACAAAAATCTTGTTATAATATTATAGTACCTATAACTAAGAAAACATTGTAATCCACTCCATGCCCTCCCCTGTCCGGTCATCAGTGCTCCTGGTCCATTACTTGAACAAACGGGGCGTGTGTGTGCGGCCACTTCGCACAGCCGTCCGGCACCGGGAACCAAGCCGGGAGCCGTAAACGGAGATCCTGTTGTTCTAAAGGATAGATTTAAAAAAAAAGACTAATTTATACCATGGATAGGCTATATATACGTCCCACTGTTGGGCACTGCCCTCCTCTCAGCATGAGAAGGATTAGGCCATATTTCCCACGCGGGTCCGGTGCGTATTGGGAACTTCACACGCACCATTGAATTACTTCGCAGCTTTGTGGAGGTTTTCTCGCGATGTTTTCCTTCACCGTAAAGCGCATGGTCGGCTAAGACGATTTTTCGATTCAATGATTTGTTTGCGAAATATTCAATTTTAAAGTGCAAATTTTCATTAAAATCGAGCGTCCGAATTATTAAATTACGTACTCAATAATACAAGTTACTGTTTACTTGAGGTCCGGATCTGGACCGCGGTCCGCCATTTGGTGAGCCCTGATGTAGTTCGTCGGTAAATTTTCGTATTCCGAATTCTATTGCGCAAAGAAACTATAGGTGTTTTATAGGTAGCCTTTAAACTGAAAGTTTAAGCTGAAGATGTTGTGGCTTAAAAAGCTATTTTAGGCCTGGCATCTAACGGTAGGCCTGTTTGTCCATTTGGGACAGGAAGCGGCGTATTGACAGTATCCCAGTTTACCCGTCGCACTCTTTGTGGGCCCTTAATGCGAGGTGAGAGGTGACACTTCATTATTTTCTTATCCTATAGAGTACAGTCCGACAGGCAATGGTAACAGTTGAGCATGGTTTTCTGGTATCTACTTTAACGTTTAAGTTTAAAATCATGTCGTCAACGTATCGCTAGGTCATAGTTTGAAGGCATTTAGATTTAGTTCAAAAAGTACGTAAGTATGTTATTTAACTTAATTGTACCTTTGGGCGTAATACTTCTTAACTTTATTTAAATGTATTTTTTTTAATGTGAACGTTAAGTTAGTTAATAAGAACTGCATGTTTCTTATTTAGCTGACTATATAATTTGTATGCCTTGCGGCCCGACGACATAGTGATGCAAAACAATTATAAGGCCTCGTGTACCTACCTGACCAGAGGCCAGTAAACCGAAAATTTCTGACAAGGAAGTGGCGATGGATTGGACACACGCTTCGAGGGTCGAATAATCACTTGCCCAAGCAGGGTCTCCGTTGGCAATCTACTGGCAGAAGACGGCCAGGATGTCCTCGGACCACGTGGAGGCGATCAGTGGAGAAGGAGGCTGGCTCAATTGGTCTTGGCTGGGAAGAGCTGGAAGAAGCCGCGCAAGATCGAGCCAAATGAAAAACTCTTCTACGAGCCCTATGTCCCTAGTGAGGGATAACAGGATCACATCATCATCATTATCATCAGCATGATGTACCTACCTGTGTTAAACGATTTTGATTTTTAAAAGTCTCCCTATAATTACATCGTGAATTTTATAATCCGCAGTGCGCCCATCCTGCCTAGGAACAGTCGTATTTTAATTTATTTTTAATGATTTCGACTGTACATATGATACAGGGCCGTGCTATTTCCCTGTACCACCAGTGGGAGGGACAGGGTGTCCCAATAAGGAAATCACGACATGTACCATTGTCCCTCTGTGTTTGACACCACCGCTAGTATTAGCTATGGGACATTGACACTAAACTGTAACATAAATATTGTGACACATATATTTGGATATGAAACAACGTGAGAAGTGACTATAAGTAGTACAATTTGAAAAGCTATAAGTGTAGGGTAATATGAGTAGTTTTACACATCAGGTTTGGTCAGATATCAAAGACAATAGGGTCAACGTGCAAGTGACCTCTAGGCATGTTAATGTGTTAATAAGCAATATAAAATTACAATATAGTGTCAAATCTCAATATTGTAAGGTGACACCAACGGTCACACACTGTGAATGTTTCTGATTCTAAGAACAAACGATCTAGCATGGTCTTATCTCTGGAAAACATGTCGTGTTTTCGAGCTTTGGGATATTTTTCTGTACTTAATATAAATTTCAATTTCAGTGGAATAATTTTGGATTTTCAAAGTTGGAGGTCTACGGTCCTAATCTTGGTCAGTCGGGCCTTCGTTTTTACAAGCTTTTTAACTTGCCCTGTTCGTTTATTTGTTTATTTATTTGGGTCAAATCTTGCAAGTTGAATTAGACTCACTTCCAGTGACTTGAGATTTGGTAAACTTATGTAAATCTGGTGACAATACAATAATCTGATACCTAGTGATATCTGGTAGTCCGGCCAGGATCGTGTCCACAGGACGGAACTCTTCAACAGTTAATGGCATCGACTTGAAATTTGGTATTCAAATGTAGTTTGGGTGACAATACAAGTACAGTCAGTAAAAAGTAAAGCCAGCAAAAAACTTGTATTAAAAATGACATTTTTACCAAAAACTTATTTTTTTAATTTATTTATATATACTAAGTTTAAAACTTATAAAACAACGCAATATTTTAGACTACCACGGTCATTACTAACTTTATGAATAAAATCAAGGTACGCGTAACAAAACCCGAATGTTATTCACAAAATTATAAAACAAAGATTAAACAAAAAAGAACTGAGCAAAGCTTGTTTGCCCGTTATACTCGTACCTATACCTAGGTACATGCGTGTAGAGTGCCTTCTCTCGACCCAATCAAGTTACCTACAATGTAGTCGGCATCCACCGCACATCCATCGCGCTTGCCCAACTCAAGGGAGATCAGTTACAGTATTTATCTCCTATTGTTCCCGGAGCGTTAACTTCGCATTTTATGGCCGCTAAGACTTGGATGATAGCGAAATACAGAATGTTTCGATCGTTTTGAAATACAGAAACAAATTATAGGAATACTTGTGATAGCGGCGCGATGAGTGTCTTCTTAGTACATATACTTTTATTCTTAGCACGACTGAATTATAGGTTTGGGGGTGTTGCTCTCGACGATATTATTCCTCTTCAAAAACGTAGGGAACACAATGACCAGGTCTTATTGTACAAAATTATCAATTCCCCATACCTCCTAGGTAACATATCACTTACTCGTTTAATGCTCTGTCCTGCGTACTCGCTCCAAATATACTTTTGCGTTAGGTCTTGTAGGTGTAACTATGCAAAGAATCGCTTTCTCATAAGAGTAATTTATTGAATCAGGCGTTACTTTGCGGAGGTCCATATCAATGAACTAAAATAATTTCCTTGCTCACCCGCGACCTTACGATAGCTAAGCTTATGCAAAATATGCGTGTTCATGCAGTTCCTCCACCTCCACACTGTAAGAACACACACAAATCACACAAACCCATCTATCACCACCACCACACTACACTGACGCGTTTCGAACTCAAACAGAGCTCATCTTCAGAGTGACACAACCGTACACCATGCTACCCAGTTGTTAGACTCAAACAACTTGTGTTCTTGTGTAAGGTCGCGGGTGAGCAAGGAAATTATTTTAGTTCTCATAAGAGCTTGTTCCACACATAATACTAGGTAATTATAACCATAGGTACTGATATTTTTCACAAAAGTATCATAGTTATGTAGCCGCAATAAGAAGCACTTTATAGTTGTTCAGTGTCTGTTTTTTTGCATGTTTTCAAGGAATTAGGTCTTGTCTTAAAAAAAAAGATATTGTCCACATTCCTTCCGTTTGTTGTTTACTTTGTGCATAATATTTTCCTAATAAGTGTAACCTGCAGTGTACTAACTTTAAGGTCCCCACTGAAAATCAGTGCCACGACTTGCCGCGACATTATGCTGAGTGGGGACCTGTTTAGCGTCATGTATGTCTAGTATTTGTTCTATGTTTGTTTTTATGGCGTTAAATAAATGTATTTTCTTTCTTTCTTTCTTTCTATGTATGATTGTATTGTTGTTTGTTTTCCTCAATAAAGAAAAAAAAATGGGTAATCTCGACACCGAGAAGTGATCTGATTTACTGAATCCAGTTCCGATATCGGAACCGACTCCGCTTATGACTCCGACTCTTTTATTGAATACCTACAGACGCCTTATTGTCAAACACACATTGGAATCATAATCGTTTGAAACACTACTTTCTGCCACACGATATAAGATGAAGGTAGAAAGAGATGAATACATAAGTTGGATGTAAAGGAAGACCAATGAGGAAGTCTTGAGAATGGTTGAAGAACGGAGAACAATTCTGAACACTGTATGCGAGACGCGGGAATATGATCGGGCATTTGATACGACACGACTTCTTCTTCGAAACAATTTTGGAAGGAAAGATCGAGGGGAAGAGAGGAAGAGGTCGACCTAGGCGCAGCTACATCGATCAGATAAGGAAGAAAGTGGGCATCGCGTCGTATCAAGAGGTCAAGAGGATGGCTCAAAGGAGGGATGTGTGGAAGATACTCCACCGACAAGAGTATTTATCTAATACCTATAAACGAGCAATTCTTGTGTATATATTTATACATCTCGGAAACGGCTCCAACGATTTCGATAAAATTTGGTATGTGGGGATTTTCGGGGATTGGTCTGGGAAAACCATTATTGTATCGAATTTTAGCCCGAGCAAAGCTCGGTCGCCCAGGTACTAACTCTTAGGTTAAAGAAGAGAGAAAGAGAAAGTGAATGCAGTTGCGAATGCCGGAGCGTTAGACAATACGAGTACGACCACTCTTTTTTAGAGCAATCATTAATTTGTCTGTAGCGAAAACTTTGCGGTTCCGTTTCGTTCGAATCGCTTTTTAACCCCCGACGCAAAAAGAGGGGTGTTATAAATTTTTCACACCTCTCCTTCAGAAAAGTAACTTTTCCTCCCTGACGAGAGGGAGCAAAGTGCAGCTTTTCTGTTCAAGGCTTTTCTAAGTGTTTTATTGCAAATGCCAATTTATGAAGTTGATAAAATTGTATAGCCCCCGCCATTTTCTTTGCTGGTTGTTCTTTAATAATAATAAGATTTTTTTTTCAAGTAAGCTCGGTGTGAAAAGTTGTATGAGCCACTCGGGAGCAAAATTATTTTCATCTTGGGCGTTAACACTTTAATCCCTCATTACGCTCAGGATTCTACTTTAGAATCCCTCGCTACGCTCAGGATTCTATTGCAGAATCCTTCGCTACATTCTGGATTCAATGTACGCTCTCGCCGTAAATACACCATTTTGCTCCCTAGTGACACAAATAACTATTACTGCTATGTGTGTCTGTCTGTGGCACCGTAGCCATTAAACGGGTGGACCGATTTGAAAGCGTTTTTTTTATTTGAAAGTAGGTTTTTACTTTTAATAAGTTTTTGTAAACTTTCTTTTATGAATTTTGTGTTTCAAGACTGATCAACTGCAGTACGTCTTTATCATTTGTGAGACATGCTGCTTGAGTATATCCAAAACGTTACCACAAACGCAAACACAGACAAATCAAATAAATTAATGATATCCTCAATGCATTCGCGTTTTGAGCTATTTACAGCTCTTGCCGAACATTTATGGGTGTTTGGTGCCATTTATAGCCATTTATAACCATTTACGGGCACCTGACAATGGCAGCTTATGCTTTGGCCGAGTTTATAAGGGCCGTTGTCCACGGCTCGGCGGTACAATGGACGGAGGGATTTATGTCGGCATTGACTGTTTTTCTTGGTACGATAGGAGCCTGGTGGTACGGTGTGTTAACTAACGGTTAAGAGCTAAAGTAGCTAGCAAGACGTACAGTACGACGTGATACAACGTACAGGCTCACATAGCTGAGATTTTTGAAAAACATGTGCGAAATTACATGCGAATTTTACCGCGAGCACATCAAAAGGATACCTGCAAAAACCTACGAAGCTATTCAATTGTGTGTGTGAAGTTTCCATTTCGCACTGGGCCCACGTTGGAACTAGGTATTGCCCAAGTGCTCTTATTCTGACCAGTTGGAGGCATTTGCCCAGCAGCGGGACTTATATAGGCTTGGATGACGATGAGTTATAATTTTTACCCGCTTCCAATGCAATGGTCCGATTGTACATATGTATATAGAGCTCCAGGGGTAATGCAATTATAAAGTACCATCGACAAAAAAGGGAGGTTTAAACGCAGCGTAAGGTCATTCACCTGCACAAAACAACACATCAACGGCTATCAGACTCAACCTCATATGTGAAATTTTATGAAATTGGAATATCTACTTTAGAATGTGTAAGGAGCTAAAATGGTTTTCTAATTTCGGAAATTTCATATGCATACAAGGTAGACTCAAAGACCTGTCAATATTTTGAGCTCAGTTTAAGCCGCGCTTTACGAACGTATCATATTAGAGTGCAACTGGCCACAATTTTCTTTTTATTTTTCGTTCCGCTTAGCAAGTAAAAAAAAAGTTAGTGCCAACTCTGGGCGGCAGATGTCATGGCCGGATTAGCGATGTGATTTAGTGCCTATGGTCCTTGACAGACCTTTAAAGGCAGAGACACTTGTATTTTCTTCATTGACAGTCCGGGTACGTACCCAACTAACTCCGTCAAGAGCATTTAAAATCAAAAAACCCGACTGCCTTAAAAACTAAAAGGATTTAAGATTCAACAGTCGGGACCCATTCAAATCGTAACCAGCTCAAAAAATCTTCGTAATGGGTCCCGACGGTTGATCCTTAAATGAGCTTCTTGATAGAGTTCTAGACCACTAGACTTATTTTCTTCGTTTTAGTTTTTAAGGCAGTCGGGTTTTTTGATTTTTTTAATTAATGTTTTTTCTTTTATACTTTTTTGATATTTTGAACATGAAACTACCGTGAGACTCACTCATATTAAATATAATGACCCGGATAACTCACGTCTTAAATCGAGTTTAGCTCGACATGTTTCGGGCTAATCCGTAGCCCTTCGTCTGGCTCAGGCCTGAAATATCCGTTTTCCTAAAATGTATTTTTCGCAAAATGTCTGCTTTTCAGAATGTCAACACGTCTTTTGCATAATGTCAGCTTCTCAAAATATCAGCTATATAAAATTGCCTGTCTCCAAGAATGACAGTTTTTGTATAATGTTCGCTTTTCAGAAAGTGCTTATTCTCAAAATGTCTGCAACCTCAAAATATCCGCCTTCTTATAACGTTGGCATTCCAGAAAAGTCTCATTCCCAAAATGTCTCTAATCATGTTCTTCAAATTTCATCTTAATCGGTACAGCGGTTTAGCCGTGAAAGAGTAACAAACAGACAGACTGAGTTACTTTCGCATTTATTAGCATTGATTTTAGTAAAAACTAAACTACGAAAATCCCTTGGAAAATTGTTTTGAAAATAAAGCAGGCATTATGGGAAAACAAACATAACAAGACTATAGCCTATTTAAAAAAGTGATCATAACGGGAAAGCAGAAGTTATGGTAATGCTAATATTATAGGAATGTAAATATTATGAATAGACGACTTCCTGAGATTGTACACATTTTAAATATCAGACAATTTGAGAAAGCTGACTAAATAGAAGTGCTAAACATTGTGAAAACGCAGACGTTTTGAGAATTGTACAACTTACGAAAACAGACATTTCAGGCCTGAGCCCTTCGTCTTCGGAGCAACGCGACTCAGCGGCTGCTGCAACACGCGCACTGATTTTTTTGATATTTCTGTGAAACTAGTAGATTAAAAGTATTATAACCCTTATATATTTAGAATGGGCTAATTATTAGCTTTCATTTGATTCCCATATTGTTACAATACAAAAGTTTTTTTTATTCCTTTGCCATATTTTTTTTCACAGACGCCATATTGAAATATTATATACCCTATGTCACTCCGACAGTCATGACGAATCCAATGATACCTCATATGTTACAATCCGTCCAGCCGTTTAGGCTGCAGCGAGGGCCAAAGAAATGGACATACATACCCACATACATACATACATACATACGTACATACTTACATACATACATACATACGCTCGAAAAGCATAACCCTCCTTCGGGCAGTCGGGTAAAAATGGGTCGAATTTCTCCATACCTATCAGTAGCGTAGAGAACATTTTCATAAGGCAAGCCAATAAGAGGAGGGTCAAGGTCCCAATCCGCACTGTGCCCGAGTATGAGATGTCAACATGACATTAGTAGCACAATGCTTCCACCCTGGGTCATGATTCAATTTGTTCGACTGTACACACAACTTTTGCCAAACTTACGTCAAGTAAAAAATTGAGACAACCCTGTGGGAATCGATTTGAATTGTACACAGCTTCTTCATAAGCTTTAACAAAAAATTTTAACTAATTGTCACTTCCCTCCATGTACAAAAAATGATCGTTTATAATAAAACGTCACTCATTTAAAAAAAATCCAATCAACGTGCCAACAAAATCGTATCTCCAATCAACGTGTCAACAAAATTGCCTCTTGAAATGGTTCATAAAGTTCATTCAGAATTTTTTTATAGATTTCAAAGTATAAGCTTTTTTAAAGATGGTGACGAAATGCGAAAGTATGCAGTGTGTGTGTGTTTGTGACTCGTTCACGCTAAAACGGCTGGACGGGTTTGAATAAAATTTGGTACCTATATGACAGGACATGGACATGGGATCGGGATACAATCTCGATATCTCAACTGCTAAGGTAAGGATAAGGTACGGCTAAAGTTCTCGAATTGCGTCCGCGGCCCGGGAGACGAACTGTCGGTAGGAGTCCAACAAGATGGAGCGACGACCTGGTTAAGATCGCGGGATCGCGGTGGATGCGGAAAGCACAAGACCGGTCTGAGTGGAGAGCCTTGGGGGAGGCCTATGTCCAGCAGTGGACGTCTTTCGGCATGATGATCTCAACCGCTAGGTTTGACTAGGCTCCTGAGATTTGGCACGGTTGCTTTTAAATCAACGTCAACGAAAATCTAAAGGTAATTTTTGAAAATTCCTACGGAAATTTTAGTAAAATCCCGAAATTTCAATTCAACTGCAGGATCTAGTGAACACGTTATGCGTAGTCGCTGATTAAGTCTATAATTAATACATTAATCCGACTAAATTTCGCCTGACGTGACGACGTGTACCGTTTCCCATACATTACATTATGATAATAAATTAAAAAACATTCCGCTTTGAAACTGTCTCTGCAAACCTCAGTCGCGATCGCACTGCTTTGTGGCTTTTATGCTAGCGTTCTAGTTTTCCATTTAGTTTTAAATTTGTCATGTTTCAAGCAATTGCTGAAACTGCGGCGATTTTCTTTTATTTATTTTTTATTCTACTGGATGGAAAACGAGCAAGGGGTTCTCCTGATGGTAAACAGTAAACTGTTAGTAGAAGCTATTCAGATTCATTTAAATAATTAATAAAATACTCTATTCTATTGCCATTGTTGGTATAACAAATACAGCTAGTTACCTAACTAAACTAAATACAAATAAGAAACAAAAAGGCTATATATATACTTAATAGGGGTCTTACGAGCAGGCGGATCACCTGATAGAAAGCAATCACCGCCGCCCATGGACATCCATAATATAAGTTGACTTACAGATGCTTTGCCGACCCTTTCGGAAAGGAGTAGGCTCGTTTTTTGATGATCCCTAAGTTGTACCGGTCTGGAAATACTGGCGCTGCCAGGTGATTCCAAAATTTCACCGAGTGTGAAAAAAAAAATAATGGAAGTTTTGTTTACGCAAAACAAAAGAAAGTAAACATTAGGTACTACAACCAAAAAAAGTATCTACTTTCCTGTACAACTCGTATGAAAAAGTGGATAAGTACATAAGTAGAGGAACTGCTCGTACATGAACATGAAAAATGTTATAACAATTAAAAATATAATCGCAAAGAATCTAGTGAAGATTTGCGTCAGCAGAAACCCAATAAACAATCCCTTCGACACGCCCTTAATACACGAAACACCAACAAGAGATTTTAAAAACTGCCTCATCTTGAAACAAAAACATGCAAATTACGCCGGCACCTATGGATAAACTCTCTCGTAAGTATATTGAAATATAGTCTCGTAAACGTCGACTCAGTGCCAGCTCGTTCGGGTTAACCGAGCTACGAGATTGACGCGAGTGACGTATGGCTTCATTTGTCTGACTTCGATATAATTTCACCAACTTCAACATCTACTTCGATTTCAACCGCTAGACTTTAAACCCCGCAACATACAACTTCAACTCGCACGGAATCACCTTTTGCAGCAATCCCTGGTGATGGTGCCAAGGCAGTTTCAAGAGCATCTTTTCGACCGCAAGGTTATGAGATCTGTCGGTTGTGGAAAACAAAGATGTGCGTATGGGATGCAACGAGATTTACTGTATCGTGTTTAATAATTTGATGGGTTTTCTTTAACAATGATAGCATCATTTTGGAGAACCAACGTTTCGTCTTGTTTGTGTTTTGTTTGTATTCTTTACCTTTATTAAGAATATTTTCTTCACCAAGGTTGGCCTAAGTGTTAGCTATAAAAGTGTAAGCTCGATGACAAATAGTTTCCACTGTTAGAATCAGGTCGCCATAATTTACGAACACAATTGCATTTGCTAACATTTAGCATTTAACCAACAAGCAATATTATATAGCTGCCATGATTAATGGCATATTTATTAAAAGTTATGTCGTTCTTGCAGTTATTATTAAAAGTGATATCCAAAACTGAATCTTAACTTGATACGGTTATAGTTGGATTTGTGTTTAACTGTTTCCCGCTTTGAGCTTTACGAGTTTCTGTTACAAGCGCCTTAAATGCACAAAGTTAGTATTTTTCGAAGGATTTATACTGACAAGGCACGGGATTGCATTTTTGTTCGACTATTGTGATGGAACAAGTGTAGTTTAGTGTGGGCCGTGTTAATTACTGAACTGTTTGAAACGTTACGTCTTGGTCCGTTTGGGTATTTGGTTTTATTTACGCCCGTACGCCGAGTGGCTGATTTGTTAGAGCTGTCAATAATGAGGAAATAATTTACTAAGTTGTATGGAAATAGAGCTTTGGAAAGTAACTTTTTAAATGACAAATAGTAATGTGTCAAGCTGTTAAAGTATGATCATTTAAGACACTGTTGAAATCGTTATGGGAGGGTATTTCAATAAAACAAGTAAATGCGAAAGTAGAAACAAAAAATTTAGTGGCGTAAAGGGAACGGCGCGACTCGTTCATCTAAAATCTGCAGCGGAGCGAACAAAGCAAAAAAAAAACATGCGTTAGAACTTGGTATATATTAAGGTAAGGCTGCTAACTGACCACCAGCGGGCAGCGGAGCGGCAAGTGAGTTGTCTGATCATTGCGCGGCCGAGACGCACGCCGCACAGCGGACACGTGGTAACACACGCAATGAATAGAAAAAACCGGCCAAGAGCATGTCGGACACGCCCAAAGTCGGGTTCCGTAGCCATTACGAAAAAATTAAGTAATATTTTTCTAAGGATTTCGTATTTTATACGGAATCTTCTAAGTTTAGGTATATTTTATACCTTAGGCTGCTATTTACTCATAAACTACTAATAATTCTCAAGCAAACTTAGCCGTTTTAGTTTTCCTTGAAAGTTTAATATACTTACTACCATCCTGAATTTTTTCAAATTTTTCCACGCACCGGTTTAGATTTTAGAGGGGGGGACGGGACGGTCGATTTTAATGAAAATTTGCACTTTAAAGTTCTATATTTTGCAAACAAATCACTGAATAGATAAATCGTTTTAGCATTCCCCTAATGATTTTAAAAGACCTATCCAACGATACCTAACACTATAAGGTTGGATGAGAAAAAAAAATCACCCCCACTTTACGTCTATGGGAGGTACTTACAGTAAAAAAAAAATTATGGTACTGTTTTGTCAGCATAGTTAACATATATATCCGTGCAAAATTACAGCTTTCTATCATTGATAGTCCCTGAGCAAAGCCGCGGACGGACGGATAGACAGACAGACATACAGACAGACAGACATGGCGAAACTATAAAGGTTCCGTTTTTGCCATTTTGGCTCCGGAACCCTAAAAACGGTCATTGCGCCGCTGTACGCTTTAGCCTCTCAGATGATGCGAAAGATATCGCACGAGTTGCGGTACTTTACTACAAAGTACTTTACAAATCCATAGGCGCCCGATCCTCAATATATATGTACCCAGAGTCTGCTCTGCTTTCGTAGAACACAACTGAATCGGTAGGTCTGTGGTCGGCCTTAATGCTTTTATCGCTTTGAATGTCAACTCGCGTGAACCACTTGTAGTGATGTGCCACAGTGCGGAATAATGAGGTCCGTTCCAGACGGTTGTACTCGTACCAGCGTCTCAACAGAGGTAACCTTGGCTGGAACTTGGTTAACCTACAACCACGGATTGTGTTTCGGCTTCACGGTTTACAATCACGCGCCAGCACGTTAGTGAATCTGGTCCTATACTACGTATGTAGTACAAAATTCAAACATCGTATCTTACCGTTCCGCTAACGCAAATATTATTTAATACGAAAGTGAGAGGGACGGTACGATACGAACTTCAATTTTCGAATTTTGTAGTAGCCCTCCAGTGTGTTGGTTGGAAACACGCGCCCGTCTGCCAAGGACGTTGAAGATCATGTAATAATTTGGTTTACTGCTGTTTACATGGATGGCAACAAGCAAGGTCACACCTATTGGGACGCTGGTTTACAACTGTCAGGAACGGGCTTTAAGATTCAATTAAATTAGGTACTTGGCACGTCTAAAATTCCTCGCGACGCACGCGCAGCAGGCGACGGTTGGCAGTATGCGTGCCGTGATCGCCGGCGGGCCCGTGCGACGGATGGCCGCGAGTCACGCATGCGCTCCTTGTGCTCTTCGTTACTTACTGTGTCATTCGGAAAGATTATAAATAAAGATCAGTTCACACCGTTGTAGCTAGTTGTGTCACGGTGTAAATTGACCCTAGTTTTTGTGAAAAAAATATTTTTAGTGCAAGTAAGGGCCACGCACCTGCGATACCCATCGTGTTGCGGGTCTTACATAACAAAAGGTTTTTCTGACTATACTCTTTACTGACTACAGATCTTCTTTTTATAGTGCCAATTCATCATTAAAGGTTGGCAGTCAGCTCGTTAAATCTCTTTCTGTCCATGTCCATGGCCAGCTTAAATAGCTGTTCTACTATCCTAATGCCGGTCCACTTCCTGATGTTACGAGTAGAAGCCATGACATTTTGCGTTTTCCGAGCTTTTGCTTTCCAGCTATTTTGCCCATCATAATAATAAAGCAGAAGCAGGAGGTGATACTATTGGTTTTGGGGAATACGGCCGAAATACGCGGCATTCCTCCACTTTACTATACGAACAAATTCTACCTTCTTTCCCATTGGCTGAAAACGTCGATGTTGGTGACATGATCAATCGTTCGGACGCATAATATTCTTCGGTACGTGCACATCTCAAATGCCTCCAGCGTTTTGACAGCATCTTCTTAAAGCCCAGGTGTCTTAACCCGTCACGCGTCCAAGACTCTACATTAGTCCCTAACTTTTTTGTGCGGGAAATGTCCTAGAGACTGCCACTAGTCTACCAGTGGTCTCTAGGACATTTCCCGCAAAAAAAGTTAGGGACTAATGTAGTCTCTTGGACGCGTGACAGGTTAATTACCTACTAGTGAATTACATAATAAGTTTTTAAATTCTTTGGCAAATTTAATATCATATAGCAAAATATGGTTACATTTTTCGTTTGCGTTAATCATTATCCCAGCCTATATACGTCCCACTGCTGGGCACAGGCCTCCTCTCAGAACAAGAGGACTTGGGCCATAGTATCCACGCGGACCCAGTGCGGATTGGGAACTTCACACGCACCATTGAATTGCTTCGCAGGTTTGTGCAGGTTTCCTCACGATGTTTTCCTTCACCGCAAAGCTCGTGGTTTGCGTTAATGTAAATATAAAAAACTAATGTATTTTTTCATTACAGACTTTCAATTTCTAATTTGTCTCTTCACTTCTGCGAGACCTCAGTAATCTGAATTTCGTTCTACTTTCTTGAAGACTCCAGAAACTTTTATTTCATGTAAACATGCACAGTCTCGGCCATTCAATGTATTACTATTTTCCTATTAAATTTTACTGAGATCCATTAATACAGTCTACAACAAAACATAACCTCATTTATTTTATAATCCTGCAACAATCGCGTCAGATTAAATCCTCGTAAATAACCATTGTGCAAACTCTTTTTACCAGTCATTTTCCACGCCAACAACAAGCAGACCCCAAAAAATTATTAACACTTTTACTACAATCGATTGTGTGGAAATAAACTCAATGAGACTAAATCAGCCCCAACAGAATCAAACAAATAGATATTTTGCCGTGAGCGGAGCTTATAGAGCCCAATGGGGGCTGTCACCAGCATAACTTGCGCTACCCCACCCCTCTTATTTCAAGTAAAGTGGGGGTCTAATCGGCGGATGACGGCATTTGATAGGTATTCTTACACTGGTCGTGTGAAGTTCTGAATGCGTGATTGTCTTATTCTAATAATACAATGCTTACAATCGTTTTGTAAGCTCCTGCGATTTTTGGCCATTTTTATAGATTAAAAGGTGGTACAGATGCATTGGTGTCTATCACTTTTATTCATAGAAGAAGAAAGGTAATTTAGGTTTATTTCAGAAACATGTTTTTAATCCTTAAAATTGACGTATTTATCGTAAATCTAGGCTATCTGGTCGTTAAAACTTGCATAGGCTTTCTTGATTTTCCTAATAAGTGAAATTTGAGTAATTTTAATGTGTTGAAGATTACATGAAATCCTGAATAATCTCGTGTTTGTTTGAAAGTACCTAACCGAGTTTCATTGCAGTGGTCTTAGCTATGTTTCATTAATATTGACTCATCCATTTTTGAGATATTGAACTTTAAAATGATAATATCGAGGTTTTTCATATTTCCTAAATTGGTTAGGTTATTTTATCATCAAAATATCGACCTGTCTAAATAAGCCATTAAGAATTTTATATCTACATGTTTATTCTTTAAACTTTGCTACTCTGTGAAAGTACAGTCGGAACGGTACTAATACTTTCCGAGCAATCGGGCCGTCGGCCCGTGTTACATCTCAACGCTTTAATTTCGTATTCATGTCGGATGCGCCCGCGACGTTAATCCTCTTCCCATGCGTAGCGTCCGCAAAAAAAGATAATTCAATTTCGCTTTAAAATATCAAAAAAAATCGTCTTCATATTTGCTGTAGACACAGCGTCGAACCCTTTTTTAAATCTATTCATTAAATAATCATCCCTTACATTGACTTAATTCAAAGACAATTCCGCAACAAAAGCAAACATTAGAATTTCAAATTAGTTGCCGACGCTACAGTGTCAATCCCTTATCGGCGAACCTCTGTATTCACAACACTATTCGGCCATTGTTGCGCCGAATCCGCGGCGCATCACTATTGTTCGGCCAAACTTTGAGTGACGTGAAAACACAAGTTTCATTGTGTCATGTTGGCAGAACTGAATCGCAGTGGAATTAATCCATGTAAAAGGTGAATTATTGATATGTCGAAGCTTACAGCTTAATTGATTGAACTTAGCAGACCTTGTTAAAGAAGTATGATTCATAAACGCTTACTAGCAGTCTGCTAGTTGTTGAGCCGCTGATAGACTGATTAGACGCGTTATGTTGGAATGACAAAAAAATTAATCGATAATTTTGAAGCAGTTTAGAACATTTCCGATCCGCATGTTTATGTTGTGCAAAAAGCCATAATTATGCAGGGAGATAAAGGAAACTTTTTGATCGACTGATTAGCGTAACAGACAATCATGTTTTTGCATGAATTGTGAATAATAGACTTTAGAATTTCTGTTTTGAGCGTCCTAGTGAAAGGGCGCTACTGGCCCATTTTAATATTTTTGCTAAACTTACTTTGGGAGTAGGTCAATTGGTGTGAATTGTCCCGTGATATTTATTTAATATCGTCACTACTTTGAAAAAATCTCGTATCTCAAATCAATACGTCAACAAAATTGAACCTTGACCCAATGGTCATAAAGTGCACTCAGAAAAGTTATCCATTTTGAGATACGAGTTTTTTTAAAGTAGTGACGATTCATGTGCGGAATTACATTTGAAATTTACCACGAGCTTTACGGTGAAGGAAAACATCGTGAGAAGCAATTCAATGGTGTGTGTGAAGTTCCCAATCCGCACTGGGCCCGCGTGGGAACTACTGCCCAAGCCCTCTCATTCTGAGGGGAGGCCTGTGCCCTGCAGTGGGACGTATATAGGCTGGGATGATGAGTGACGATATTGAGCTTTGGGATTTATGATTTAATACTACATTTTCTATGTCTATGCACAGAATTGTCCATGATTCCGTAGTGCCTGAAAACTAGACTCTACGACCAGTGTGACCTATGGCTCTGTCACGTGATCCTTGACTGCTGGCCTCTTGTAGAGGCTCAGAGTTACGCAACGAGCTACTTAGAGAGCTATGCTGGGAGTTTCTTTGCGCAATTGAATTCGGAATACGGAAATTCGCCGAAGAACTAAAGTCACCGACATAGATCGAAGAATAACAAGTTGAATTAGTAATGAGTGGGCCACACGCTCGAAGAACCGATAACCGTTGGGGAAGAAAAAAAACCGGTAGACGAAGCGTTGGCAGGCCTCGCACTGGATGGACTGACGACATCGTGATACTTGTGGGCAACCGGTGGATGCAAGTGGCGAGTTGTCGTTCATTGTGGCGTTCTAACAGAGCTTTTGTTCATCAGTGGACGTCATTCCGCTGATGATGATGATAAGGATTATGATGAAGCACAGAATACATAATAATACAAGTTCAGAATCCTCAAACCCATTTAAATACAGTGACACGATTGAACAATTTCGTCATTTCAAAAAAACACTAGGAATTTCTGAAAATTGCATCGTGAATTTCGTCGTTATCATTGTATAAATAAAACGCCGAAGTATGGTTTGATTCCTACCGGTTGAAATTTCTTTTCTATGATAATGTGGGTTTTGTCTATAGAGACTAATTGTTTTTGATTAATAGGCTACTACTTTACTTTCTTCGTATCTTCACTTACCAAACTTTAGCTTATCATAAACACGATATAAGATCCATTTAGTACAACTCTATTTCATTGATATTAAAGACGTTAGGCTACGTACAATGCTTCCAAAGAAGCTCTGCATCTTCACTTTATCCTTATTCCGGACGGTTTAATAACACGCTTGCTACAATAAGTACTAATTGGTCCTGAATATTCAAATATACTGAGCGGCAAAAAATCTGGCTATTTAAATGTATGTCAGTCATACATAAGTAATTTTGTATATAAAGTGGGCCACATTTTGTGCCGCGATTTCTATTCTAGACTGCAGACTAGAACTTGGAACTTTGTCAAAGTTCTAAACTTGAGGCGCTTCGAATTTACGCTTCAACGCATCTGGCTTCAATTTCATCGCTTGTAAGTAAGTAGGTACGTATAATGTGCTTTTATTTTATCAGTGAAAAGGAATATGATTCACATTTTTATTTAATTAGAAAGAAGAAAAAAGAAATTAATTAATAATAATAACAAATAAATAAATATCAGGGACACTTGACACCAATGGACGTAGTCCCAAACTAAGCAAAGCTTGTACTATGGATACTAGGCAACGGATACACATACTTATATAGATAAATACATATTAAACATCCAAGACCCGAGAATAAACATTCGTATTATTCATACAAATATCTGCCCCGGCCGGAAATCGAACCCGGGACCTCAAGCTTCGTAGTCAAGTTCTCTAACCACTTGGCCATCTGGTCGTCAATAACATTTACTAAGTAGGTTTATAGAAATAAACTGGCTATTCCCTATTTATTTTCTTGCAAAACCTCGTGACTGTAGCTTCATGCTGAGGGTGGTCCATAATTTGTACTTTTCGGAACTAATGACTGATGAGATAATGTAATGTAGTTTTTGTTTACTTTCTTATGGTTTTTATTATTTTATTATTACTTTTATTGTACACTTAGTCTCAAATTATTGACAGAGTTTTATGATTTAAATTCGGTTTTGTTCCGCGTACCTTGATATTAGAGAAGCTCGATATTTTGGCACAGGTCCATGCGCCATAATCACGAGACGACGAGAGTCGTAAATCATAAAATTAGTAATGACAGCGACAGCCTAAAACATTGTATTGACAGGGTGGTCATGGTCGTTAGTTGGAGAATCAGCAGTGAATGTTCATGATGACATTCATGGTTTCACCTTGTCATCGCAGTATAGGAATCAGCAGTTATATTTGAATGTGTCGTATGTATGACAATTCGTAATTCAGCGTCGAGAAGATAGTGTGAGTGGTTTCACCTTTCATCTTCATGAACATGTCATACGCAGTATATTATATTATATATATAGACTTAAGATTTATCAAAGCATAGTCTTCCCGTGTTGAAGATTAAATTCTTAAAGACGTAGAAATTTTGTCAACTATCACAGACATCAACAATACACCCAGACGTGGCCCAAACAACGCAGATTGAGACGTCTAACAAAGTTCATTAATTTTCAGCCAACGACATGTATGGCGTTGCTAACGTCGGCGACTGACAATGGCCACGTTTTCCAAAGGCTGACCAAAGTATTTGTAATGACAAAAGGACTGAAGCGAGCCGTGTTACACGGAGAGGATGCATTGTCATTCATATTGTATCGACACGCCGGCTGAATGTTAATCTAATTGCCGAGAATCCGATGATATGCGTGAAAGCGACTCGATTACTTAAAACTTAGTCTTTCTAGGAGTTATGTCATCGTCTTGGAAAACCAACGATCTCCATGTGATTCAACGCTACCTCAATGTCTGCAATACATTCTTCACTTGCAGATTCTCTATCGAACACTTCGTAACGATCATCATTTGTGATGCCATGTTAGTGTAAGTTTAGTGAAAAATATGAAACAAACCCATTACGCGTCCAACAAAGCGTAGTCATTTATAATCTCGCATTGAAACCTAAAGCACTTTCAACTTCTTGGTCACAGCTTCTGAGTCAGTAGACCAACGAAGCCAAATGGAACAAAGCAAGTATTTACAAGTGTCATTATTCAAGCCTGAACGAAGAAACAATGCTTGTCAAACTTCTGGTACGGTAGTTGCCCCAATCAGTAGGCGGTAGCTCATTGTGGCCAAGATCACGCGTCTTCGCGTGTGTTACCGCCATCTAGTGTTTAGGGACCAAGTGAGGAGAGAAGGCGGAGGAAAATTTGGAAAAGATCTAATAAAAGATCGATTATTCTCATCCGAAGGTACTCTTGAGTACAGAGACGTTTGATACCTAAGAAGAAAGAAGAACGGTTTTCCTTGGATGCCATTCATAGAAGTTACTGAACTTAATTTCATTTTTAATTTCATCTTCTTTTTATTGTTTGTTTTATTGCAAAAACTGCTACATTCTGAAGAGTAAGCAGTAAGGCCAGCAGTTCTTAGACGTGATATCAATTGTCACTTCAAAATCCGATGTATTAGATAATGACCAGTAATATTTCAGTAACTTTGTACCATCCGCGGATCCAGTACACGAGCCCTGAATCACCAAAACCATTTGCACTCATCTCACTCCAATAACACTCCTACCACGACACCATAAGGCACCACCAGCCCGCACTCACGCACAACCAAAGATAATGCGTAAAGGACAATAGAAATCTCTTAGTTGGTAGCAGGTTAATTACACCTGTCTTTTTTTTAAAGAGCGTGTCGTGAAAGTGACTATGGCAATGGTTGATTATTCAGCCTCTTGTATATGATTAACGCGGATTAGGATGGACAACACGTAACGACGATTACCTTGGTCGTAATTTTTTAGTGTTGCCATCGGAATGAGTGTAATTACGCATGTATTACCCGGGAGCTGTCGTTCAATTTGACCTGGGACCATTGTTTCAATTCATCATCATCATCATCATCCCAGCCTATATACGTGCCACTGCTGGGCACAGGCCTCCTCTCAGAACAAGAGGGCTTGGGCCATAAGTGCGGATTGGGAACTTCACACGCACCATAGAATTGCTTCGCAGGTTTGTGCAGGTTTCCTCACGATGTTTGCCTTTACCGCAAAGCTCGTGGTGAATTTCAAATGTAATTCCGCACATGAATTTGGAAAAACTTGTTTCAATTGTCTTGGAGTAAATGGTGCTGTGCGTGGCGTCTACATTACTACTGCGTAGACATTCCTTGGTAGCATAATGGCTTGGTAGTAGTTTTAATAGCCTGGTAGTTTGGTTATTGTGAGCGTTTTGTTTCAGCGGGTATTGTCTAATTCTATCGTAATCATGGTGTGTAAGTCATGGCTTGGCTTGGTAGACTATAATTCCTACCTTCGAGCCTTCGAGACTCAATCAGACAATTTAGGTAAGTAGTTGTTTGCTTATTATAGAAACCATGGTCACGAGTAAACTGAAGTGTAGGTATCATATCACATTCATTTGACCATGTAATTTTTTTAACTAACCGCACTAGATCTTGATTTTTTTCCGGCGTTCTCTCATATCAAAGCCGTGGTGGCCAAGTGGTTTCACCTATGGCCTCTCAAGCAGAGAATCGTGGGTTTAAAGTCGGGCTCGCACCTCTGAGCTTTTCAAACTACATGGTTACTGTACTAGCAGTGTAGTGTTGCATTCGAAGACATACTAAACCAAACCCACGCGTCCCCACTCTCTTGTTCCTCACTTGCCGCTGTGAGGTAGGTCACATTCAACCTCCCAATACTTTCGCAACGGTCAGTTTATCCTAACCAACCAATAGCTAAAATATCAGCAGATTTGTTTTGTTGACCTTGTTTCACATATCTGCTTCACCAGAATCTTTGATGCTACAAAACTACAATAAACAGCTCAAACGCAACCATTGCAAAGAGGGACAATTGAACGAACATGGTGAAGAGCACCACATTATAGGAGGGCCATCGAATCGCGGATTGAAATTTCCCTCTAAACCGATTACTGTCGCTTTGGATAGGGGGCTGTGCTAGCATTACTGGGAGATTCCCATATGTTTGTTGTACGTTACTGTCTTTGATGAAGATTTATGAAAACAATTAGGTATGTTGATGACTGTGTCATGGCCCTTTTGCACTTACTATAGTGCACACAAACAATATAGGTAAAACGTTAACTTATAAATTCGGACTGATTGCTGTAATTTCGATTGTGTGTGATTGCAGTAACAAATAAACGTTTCCTCAAATAAACGTTACCTATTTACGAGTAAAAATCAGGAAAACTTGAAAAATTATAATAAGGTGAAGTTTATTGAGGCCTAGTAACCGTAATTAAAAAAGGCGCGTTAGTTTTAAACGTGCTCTAGTCTAGATAAACTAAGTCTAGAGACATAACATTTTCCGCGAGTGCGCTTACAACGGAGATGAAGACAATATTAGGAAATCCCCATGAATGTCAAAACCCAAAACTTCAATTCAACAGTCAGACCTAGTGGATCACGCGAGCGACGACGCGGGTAAACGCTAATTTAGAATTGTCACTCATTCACCATGAGCACTGGAATTTCTCAACACTTAAAATTACATAGATACTCGTAGAACACAATTGGTCACTAGTTTTGGCCGAAACCGTAATTCTGTCTACTGTTAGCACAATAATGTCGTCGATGTACATCACCCGCAACGATTCGATCACAAGGAACGCAGAGGGGTAGACAACGCATCAGTTTACATTATTTATGGTAACTAAACTATGGCAACACAAACAATATGCTTCGAGGTTCGTTAGATTTAAACGTGTGGGGTGTCAAGGGGTAGGGTTGCTAGATGCGAACATTTTACCCGGGGAATTGGATATTGAATTTTGATTTTTGACGCAATCCTCTGTGTTAAAGAAATAACGAGTAAATGTGGTAACCAATTGAAATTCATGATAGTTTTGGTTAGGTACGCTTTTGGTAGGTAAAAGAAATCTTTGAGCGCATACTTATAATTAACTCTAATTCAGTACATTGTATAAATATTTAACTAACTAACAATTTATAATTAATAACTAACAACAAAACAATTTCACCAAATTGATCAAATTCTACAAACTAAGCAAAGTAACTATGGACACTAGACACCATATGAACATGCTTAAAATAGATAACAATATATTCTTATTAAACACTTATAACCGAGGACCTTTGTTTGTAGTCAGTTTTCTCTAACTATACTACCCTTAGTTGAAAGTTGAAACTAAATCGTCTTTTCACTTTCCTATAACACGTGTTATATTAAACGTAGGTAACAATTCTCTATATTTTTTCGAATATCAAAATTACTTTTACCACTATCAACTTTATACTCGTATGATTCGACCAACGCTTCTAGAGTGTATTAAAATAACAATCTGCAACTCCCACTAGCGTCACTTAATTTCGCAACTAAACAGGACTTATAAACTTTTCAATTATTAATCGCAATTACACCAAACACTTTGTCCCCTCGAGGATTACCGGCCCCCTCATCGAATACATGCCTAATGCTTTATTTACACGATGTGACACATCGTGTGTCGCTTTACATTGCGTGCTCTTGGGCTATGATTTCATAAGTTACTAAACAACCACGGCAATGAACGCAAACTCGCGATGTTTGTCGCTTTTTTTTATTGGCGCGCCGATCGCCCATCCAGTCAAACAGCCGGCTTATGTTGGCACAACTGATTTGCGCTGGTTTTAATCTTCGATTGTTCTAGGGTCTTGGCCCCTTTTATATTAAAGTGGTATTGTTGAGCGTAGTGCGGGGAGGTAAAAGAAAATTATTTAAAGTTGAAGAACTAAAACTAATATTGTGCACAATGTAAAGTAAATTTTTAAATATTATAAATACTAATATTATAAATGCAAAAATTTGTGGGTTGTGTCTGTGAGTTTGTTAAGCTAAAATGGCTGAAGGGATAATAATGAAATTTGGTATTGAATTAGCTGTATCTCTGGACTAAGCTAGGCTACTTTTATCCAGATATTCTCAGGGGATCCGGACGTTAAATCTCAAAATCTCAACCACTAAGACTACAGACATGACATTTTGCACGAGTTAAGTATGTTCGTGCAATAAATAAATATCACGGGACAATTCACACCAATTGACCTAGTCCCAAAGTAAGCTTAGCAAAGCTTGTGTGTGCAATGTAAATAAGACCATGATTTCTGTGAATTTCCATGCATGACATTTCATTAAATATTCGGAATTGCAATTTAACTGCCTGGTGTTAATGTTTACGTGAACAAAGCCGCGAATAAGAGCTTGTTGCTACTACAAGTCTACTAATCTACAATGCTTATTACTCACAGAAAGTTTAACTGCAGCATTAAAATTTAATTGCCCTCCAACCGCGATCTAACAGCTAGCGTTTAATCGTTCAGTATCCTGTCCAGTGACAATATAAAAACCGACCCGTCAAAATTTGTACTATCAACGATTGTGACAACTAAAAGGGTTACCACAGTAAAAAAATACGCATCAAAATGTCCCCGTGACATGCAATAAAATGGATTAACGCAATTGAAACGATCATTGTCCCGACAAAGCTGCTGCGCGCCGGCCATTCCGCCATTCACTCCTGAATTTATTATATTAAATATAAATTAACATATTATTATGAAGGCGACACTGCCGTTTTGTACCATTGTGTTTATTTAAAGATTTATATATGTAAACACGTACGCGTGAGACAGACTCATCTCATCTTAACGAAGTATTGTTAGGCTTGAGTTATTGTTTGTAATTTTTTCTAAGTTGGTAGCGCTGATGAGAACCCATTTGCACTTGATCTAGTTTAATAATAGAAGAGGTGCGTCATTTATTTTTGTTGTCTGTGGTGAGTTTTAACGGTCGAGGTGACATGGAAAAAAACTCGAATTAAGAACATTCTTCGTCAAGCTCAAGTCAATGCATTAGTGATTTTGATACCCAACCTAACAGACATTAATAAAGGTTGTTTTAAGTATATCGTAGTCTGATATTGGAACCATTGTTTTCAAAAATATTGAAGGTACCTTTTTTAAGAACATACTGATTAAATAGTAGATTAGAGTCTTCCCTTCTGCTTTCAAAGATGGGAGCATCTCTTTAACCTCACTGACATTTAGTGCCATCTGTGAATTTTAGTATCTTCTTGATGACTATTAGGGTTCTACGAATAAAGACGTTCGTATTATCATTACCGATTAAAAAGTTGCATGGTCAATTTTCCTTTGTCTTAAATTTTTTCGTTGTTCCTTCAAAATCTTACCGGCCAGCTATAAAGCTTCCAGGACAGTTACACTATTAATCCTTCTCACCCGTCACACCCTTCCTAAATAACAATACAATCGTCAAAAAAAAAAATGTAAATACGAATCTAGTAGTCTTGAATCGTTGTAATTAGGAGATTTGTATGCAAAGCCTTCTGCGGTGCACATTATTAGCCCATAAAGGGCTGCGTACGCGCACTAATGCTAGTTTGAGTGCATTTTAATATTAAATAAAGTCCATTGATGCAAATTTGTGGGTCACTCCTATTAGAACAGATTTATGATGGTTTTTGTAAAGAGTGCCATGATATTTATGGCTTGGACGATGGGAAGATGTTGGTCCAGCATATGATTATGACGCATCTGCTTTCAGTTTCCTTTGGTTTTTAACGGGTATAGTATAGTTGCGAGAAAATGGATTACTTTACAAAACTAGCGTTTATCCGCGGCTTCTCTCGCGTGAAATTTCCAACAAATGAGAAAACTATAAGCTGTATATACCTACCTACAGTAGATACTAGTTTCGGAGCTAAAGTTACCTAAACTAAAAAAAATAACAATATATTGAACCGACTACAAAACAATTTAAAATAATTTTCTACCAGTTTGAAATCGGTGCCTCAGCGCGAGCCAGCAGGAGTTATAGAAGCCCCGTAAATAGTATGGACTATGGAGGTCATCATTATCATCATCTCAGCGGTAGGACGTCCGCTGTTGGACATAGGCCTCCCCATGGACCTCCAGTTGCTTGGGTTGGCAGCGGCCAGTATCCATCTTGAACCCGCGACTTTAACCAGGTCATCCGTCCATATCGTTGGTGGAAGTCCTACGTTGCGCTTGCCGATCTGCCCCAACGTCCATCTGTTCTTCGTGCTATATGTCCTGCCCATTGCCACTTCAACGAAGTAATTCGCTTGGCTATGGAGGTATGGAGGTAGGTTTGGTTGATATCGCGGAATCGCGGTGGATCCGAAAAGCACAAGACAGGTCTGAGTAGAGAGCCTTGGGGGGAGGCCTATGTCCAGCAGTGGACCTCTTTCGGCTGACATGATGATGATGCTGATGATGGAGGTATAATATATTATACTAGCCGTTACCCGCGACTCCGTCCGTGCAGAATTCAGTTTTCACTATCCCGCGGGAACTATGAAACTTTCCGGGATAAATACTGTCCTATGTCCTTTTCCGGGACTCAAACTATCTGTATACCGAATTTCATCTAAATTGGTTCAGCGGTTTAGACGTGATGAAGTAACAAACAAACAGACTTACAAACTTTCACATTTATTATATTAGTAGGATTTATGAGGTAAACGAATACAGGTCCACTCCAGCAGCCCTGCTTGTTCGTGCTGAGTGTTGTTAGTGTAACTAATCTAAGCTTAATAGCAACAGCTCAAAGTCGCGGGCACAGCCAGTTAATAAAGCAAAGGTAGGTACTTAATTAGAAACGGTTGGAAATTCAAAAAATACCACAAAAAAGTGAAGTGTAATTAGGTAGGTTAAAAGAAGTCGGTTGTGGAAACAAAACAGGAAGAGTAGCAGTCGCCCATTAAAAAAAATCTATTGTACAAACAATGGGATGAACAAACGAAAATTCCTGGCCTCAAAAACTCGTTGAAGCCAAACTGTTACATTTAAACGGCATTCTATGCGTGTCAGAAAAATAGAACGGCGGGGACAATGGCCCGCTTCGGACTGTTTTGTTTCCGTCAAAAGGTGACACTTCTCTTTGACAGGCACAAAAGAGAGGTCGCCCGAACAGTGCCGAAGTCGTCCGAACACTGCCGACCTCTGAACTGCTCATTGTTCTCGTGTCTTGTTTCCATAGAAGAGTCTTCTGTCAATCAAACCTTGAATGTTTTTTTTTTGCTAACGCATATTTGATATCAAGCGTCTTGGGGGGAATGTGGGAAGATTTGTAGCGAAGGAAGAAGTTACATTGTTATCTCACTTCATCAAATAAAAGCAAAAGTTTCGTCCGTTCTAATTCAAATTCGTGCAAAGCTCCACTGGCAAATAAATCAATGAGTCTAAAGATAGAAGACCATTTTGTAAAGGCAAAGGGATTTTTCCAACTTCTACGCACATAGAAATACACCAAAGTAACCGTTCTGAAAATAAATCTAAATAAAATACAGCCAGCTTGCTCAGCAACCGATGGATCCGACTTCAAAATAAGAACCGCAGAAAAAATCAAGTTCGCAAACTTACCGGGGCTAAGGATTCTCATTCAGCCAGTTCCAAATACGTTGGCTTCAGTTTCAAATTGTTCCCGTTACTTTTTTAGGGTTCCGGAGCCAAAATGGCAGAAACGGAACCTTTATAGTTTCGCCATGTCTGTCTGTCTGTCCGTCCGCGGCTTTGCTCAAGGACTATCAATGCTAGAAAGCTGTCATTTTGCACGAATATATAAAATGGTAATATAAAAAGCTAAAGAAAAAATTTTTTTAGGGTACCTCCCATAGACGAAGAGTGGGGGTGTTTTTTTTCTTTTCCAACCCTATAATGTGGGGTATCGTTGGATAGGTCTTTTAAAACCATTAGGGGTTTGCTAAGACGATTTTTCGATCCAGTCATACATTTGCGAAATATTCAACTTTAAAGTGCAAATTTTCATTAAAATCGTGCGTCCCCCCCTCTAAAATCTAAACAAGTGGGAGGATTTTTTTTTTTTAAATCAGGATGGTAGTAAGTATAATTATCAAACTTTCAAGGAAAACTATAACGGCTAAGTTTGCTTGAGAATTATTAGTAGTTTAAGAGTAAATAGCATCCTAAGGTACAAAATATACCTAAACTTGGAAGATTCCGTATAAAATACGAAATCCTTAAAAAAATAGTACTTATTTTTTTCGTAATGGCTACGGAACCCTATTTCAGGCGTGTCCGACACGCTCTTGGCCGGTTTTTTAAACAAAAACCAGTTCGAACTTCAAATTAAAGGCTTCGGTAACATTTTTTTTATTCGATCTCAGGCATGTGAACTAAGATGTTTTGTTTAAAGTTTGTTTAAAATTGGAATTTGCTTTAAAATTATTTTCTTTCGAGTTCAGCCACGTTTGATATTTAGTCACGTGCTGCTGATTCCCGAAATTTATCAAGTTACTTCCACAAGTACCTATTTGTTTTAAAAGTTTTTAAGAAACCCGCAAATAAATAATCTAAGTATACAGGGTGTAGGTAACATTCATATCGGTCGGTATGAGAAAGTATGAGACTCACGGGTGCCATTCGCAAGGTCTAAAAATATTGTATGGCATACTTCTTTTTTTGCATAAAGTTTTTTTTGCATATATCAGGGGTGGCCAACTTGATTAGACCCAACATCTACTATTGACTGACGAAACCCTGAGCGATCTACCAATTACATATTTCTTGAAATCTTGAATGTAATAGCACAGTATTTCTATTTTTTATCTTGCCACGATCGACTGTTATAATAGTCGCGATCGACCGGTTGGCCACCCCTAGCATATATATGGGCGTTTTCAAAAAAAAATGTACCCATTTTGCCTTAATTATCCTTAATTTTCCATACAAAATGTATTAGTCAGTTTTGTGACGATCCATACAACATTTATGGTTAACTGCGTTACTAAACTGACAATTAAAAGCGGAACATTTTTTTTATTGCTTAAATCGATAGTGCTCATGATTCTGAGTAGAAATAACCCAAAATTTATTAAGTTCAAGTAAAAGTACAGGGTAGGTACACTTTTTTCTGAAAATACCCATATTTTTTTTCCGTAAGCACTTTTGGTCTATAACTATTTAGTCTACTTAACATAAGTCGAACCGCGTGCCCGTCTGTCGACTTTTCTTTTTTTTCTTTTACCTATTACAAACATAAAATTAAAAGTCCTTTTTAACATTTTTTTATGGAATACTGGGCAAACGAGCAAACGGACCGCCTGATGGTAAGCGATTCCCGTCGCCCATGGACACCTGCAACACCAGAAGAGTCAAAAGCGCGTTGCCGGCCTTTTAAGTAGGTAACATACGATATTTCCATTTTGCCTTACATCAATTTAATCTTTGAGCTATACATACGAACGTAATGAGCCCATCACCCATATCACAGTTACCAATCACCGATTGATTACTCGAACGAGTATTCCCATACAAAATATCCCTCCTTTACACTACCTCATACTCCGTAGGAACGTTTAGAATGTCTGACCAGTTTATCCTGAGCTCTAACTACTATGAACTCACCCTTTGGAGCTCTTCTTTCTGTAGAGTTCCCGGGGGAAGAGGAGATCAGGTTATAATAGGCAGTGATGGTATTTGTCTTTAGGCTTAAATCGACGTGGACTGTATCTGAGACAGGAAATTAGGTTTCGATGTTTGAATGTGTCGCGTATCTGTGGTGGACGACTTAATGCCATATGGAACCAGTATTCAAATCAAGTACTACTTAAGTTTTATTTGGTTCTTCGAATGAACAATGATTATTTTAGTTTATTTACATTATTTTGTACAATAAAGAGTTTATATACATAAAAACAAAAATAACTAACCTAAGATATCTTAGCTAAATATATAACTACTAGCTTTTGCCTGCGGCTCGGCTTCGCCTCGTTTCATAAAACCACACTCGTGTTTTAAGGACCCTTATTCCGTAACAGTTGCATAAACTACTATTTTACCCAGGAAACTACCCAAATTATACAGGGTGATCAATCCAAATGGGTCACTAAGCAGAAGACAGAAACAATGATAGATAGCGAAATCTGTTTAGGCATGTACGCATGGCTTCGTTTTTTGATTTTTTTAAATGGCATTATTTTTTTTGTTTTATCTCTCATACATAACCGGGAATCGGACCTGGTCAACATCTCTGTAAACTATGTTATTAATTCTTCTACACATTTATTCGTTATTATTGTTGACGGTGTGAATCATAAGTGAAAAGAAACACATTTTAAAAACTTTTTAAACTTGCAATGTATGAGGTACGGGTCAAATCTTAAATTGCAAATTAAATTTGACGCACTTTCAGTAATCGGAGTGACAATACCATTGATCATCTTGCTGTCTTTTTTGTTTTTTTTGTATGTTTTTTTGTAGGTAATTTCAATTTTACAGCGCATTGCGTAATGCTATAATTTTTAAGTGATAAATAAAAAAAAATCATTGAATCCAAATAATAAATTAACGCTATATAAATACATGGACTATGCCTTCCAAAATTTTCGTATATTCAAAATTCACAGTGAATTTCATAAAATTCCATGTCCATACACTACAGCATAAACACAACCACAGCAGTCCACAGTCGTCTTTCCATCACAATGTTTTCGGAGAGATGTGCAGATGTGAGCCATCGTAGGACAACTCTGTTTGACGGCCATGTTTGTTCTGTATACTGTTATATCGCTGGTCTGCTGTATTGTCTTGTTCATTTGGATACTGCAAAACGGTAAAAGCCAGTACTAGGTACTCTATTTTTTAAACTTCAACTGCAATCTGTAATTAAATCCTACTCAACGGTAGCACGAAAAAACCATGGTGTCAAAAAACGCGGCCATAGTGTCGAAAAATTAACACATTAGTAAAAAAAAACTAATTGGTTTGACATGACTCAAAGGTCCGCTCTTCTACGCGCTCACGCTGACTTGCACGCGGAGATGTGTTATTCCGCTTGGCGCTAATGGATAGGTGCCAGCCATGATATATAATTTCACGCAAATTATATAAAGTGATTAATATTTATAAGCGGTTCGGGTTTCACCACGGAGGTTGGAGTTGAGATTTAATTACTCATAGCTAGGCTTTGAGGCTTCGATCACAGAAAGGACTTTTCTGTGATCGAAGCTTTGAGGACTGTGCTAGTGAGTAGGTACGGTCACGAGCGTTAATTTGGGACCCATTTCGTGAAAAATTCTTTGAATTGTCATACAAACTGACAGATATTCGACTTTAAGTGGGTCCCAAATTAACGCTCGTGACTGTACTTGGAGTAATTTGCGAGCAAATTTTAGGTTCGTTATATTTAAACCAAAGCCCAAGCCCTCTTGTTCTGAGAGGAGGCCTGTGCCCAGCAGTGGGACGTATATAGGCTGGGATGATGATGATGATATTTAAACCAATTTTTAAGCAAAAAGAGGTGTGTTATAAGTTTGACGCTAATATTCTGTCTATATGTCTGTTTATCTGTGGCGTCGTAGTTTTTCTTTTTATTAATTTAATAATCAAAGCTTTTTCTTAAACAGTCGGTTTTGCTGATAGTTTCATTATTTTTCCAATGCCAGATTCAAATCTGTTCATCAAAGTTGATTCAATGGTCTTACAGCAGTATCAAACAGACAAACACGCATAGTAACTGAGTTACTTTTACATATACAGGCTGGAAAAAATCAATTATGCCTGGAGGGCAACTACCTTAAATCCTTTAGTTAGCTTATTGTACTGAAAGGAAATATTTCCTTTAAAATTAAACAAAACTGCATTCAAACATCTTCTAAACTTCGTTTGTCTCACCCGGGAATCGAATCAACTAAAAATTAAAAAAAAAACTCGCTATTTTACTATACGAATCGATAGGATCATTGTTCAGGATAAAATTTGTCCTACAATTTTCAGTTTCCTTTCAGTACAATTCGCTAACTAAAGGATTTAAGGTAGTTGCCCTCCAGGGCCTATAGATTTTTTCCACCCTGTATATTAATAAGAAAAAATGTAACTAAATTTTGAAACTCAGATTTTGTTATCGTTATACTCGTATACTTTAAATCTCACTAAAATTAGCCTGTAACCTATCACAAAATTTATTCCTTCAAAAAAATGCAAGAAACATGTGCTCTATTTAAAATCTTCCCATTTCTTTTGCGAATAGTCCAGTAGACAACTGCAATTCCGCCGCGTCATCGAGCAACACATTAGGCGGTTAATTTAACGCTAACACGTGTGTTAATTAATTGTTTCGCACCATCATAGCTTGTAAACAAAAGAGCCAATTGTATCTTCATAATAATGGAATTATCATCATTAGGCATATTAAAATGTCTGTCTTTCTTTATTTAAAAAAAATAATGGTCTATCGCTTATATAATCGCATAATAAATCTTAAAATTACAAAAAACTATCAAGCTCTACACTAACACTAGTTACTTAATTACTAGACGCTACCTATCTTTTGTTACCTAGTTTCATCTAATAAGACTAAAACTTAAAAGGAAACAAAACGCACCAATCTATCACCAATCGCTAACCGTCATTTGTTCGCAACACAAAGCTAATCGCAACTTAATTTCAAATTTGGAACTAGTGATGCCCACGGCGGCGTGAACCGGCACTCGCCGGCAATCAGAGAGCCGGCGGGGCGCCCCACGTGGCCGCGCAGCGACGCGAGAACCGATTGTGATACAGTAGCGATACAATCACAAAAACCAACCCTAGCAAGATGGATGCTGGAGTGATATCAGGTTGTATATTAGGGTAATTGTTATTAAGATGAATGCACACTCTATAGAGTTTTCCGCTAATTATGCTACTAATGCTAATACACGAGGGCTGAGCGATTCAATACGAGCAGACTAGTTCTACCTCAAGTGATTTACTGCGAGATCTTGCGAGTTTTAATTGTTTAAAGTTTCAATTATGCTGAATAATTCGCTCGTGTTAATGAAGAGCATGATGCAGCATCTAACGCTGATAAAGGATGATAATTTCCTTCACACGTATCTCCGAATGAAGGGGCGTACAATAACGCTATTCATCGCGGAACAAAAGTAGCTCGAGCTTGAGACCGAGGCCTGCTGATACGACAGAAGCAACACAGATAATTCTCATTACACACATTTCACTATTCGATATTGTCAGTCGATTCTAAAATGTTATTATGCGTGTCGGCGGGAGGTCCCGATTGGAGCAATCGGCGTCTTTGTTGCACATCACTACCGAGTGAACGGATCCCGGCGAAATTTCAAATGTCATCGTTCCAATTCGAAATTCAATTACGTGTAATTAATGCGGGCGCTCGGCGGCCGAAACAATGGCGGCGGCTCAAACGCTGGCCGGTTTTTTTTACATTTTTTTTTAAACTAGTGATGATATCTGTTATGCCTAATGAATTTGATAGGTTTTAGCAGAATGTATGCATGTTACTTCTATGCTCAAGAGTAGATACGTAGTGTTTGGCAGTAGTTGGCAGTAAATAGAGCGTCTATTTTTTATACAAACACAAAAAGTAATCAGACGTTATTTTTAATGCTATGAAGCGATATTGCAATGAATTTTATATTTAGCATAAAATATGTACTATGGAAATTATTTTTGAATTTATTCGAGCAGCAGCAGTATTCATCATCATCATCATCCCAGCCTATAAACGTCCCACTGCAGGACACAGGCCTCCTCTCGGAATGAGAGGGCTTGGGCAGTAGTTCCCACGCGGGCCCAGTGAGGATTGGGAACTTCACACACACCGTTGAATTGTTTCGCAGCAGTAGCAGCAGTATTGCGTATACTACAATAATTCGACACGAGAGAAGCGGACCTGTGACAGCGGCCACATCAGCAAGTGCGGCACTTAGAATTAAATAAAAAAAAAAGCAATAATCATGTAGTAATGCAATGCGTGGTAATTTATTTCATAAGGGAAAAAGTCTTCATTTTTTAAATTGGCATTTCATAGAGCTAACAAAGTTGTACTTTCATGTCAGACGTAATAAAGTGTTGTTACGAAATTTGTACTGAATAAATAATGAAGTTGCTTAGGTATAAATTTATAGCACGTTTTGATCACAACAAATAAGAAAGCCTTTGTAAACTTGACCCTCCCACTCGTCCAGCAAAAAAGCTTCATAATCTACTACCTCTATTGTTCCAAGTTTTCAAATTTCGTCACGGTAGCAAAGAAAGCAATTATGCAACGTGTTACTTAACGAGTCCGACTGGATTGTCACAATGGTAGAGCAGGTATTGTAGCCAAGTAAGTAAGCTGACCAACTCCCGTAGGTAATTAATCAGGACTTCCATGAAAAAATCTGTGAAAAAAAACAAAAAGCAGTCAGCTTAAAAAACTTTAAAAGAAGAGAACAAGTCTAGCGGTCTGAAATTCTGTTAAGTAATTTAAAATTCAATAGTCGGGATTAAAAATCAATCAAATTCTTAGAAATGGGTTCCGACTGTTGAACTGTTACTTAACAGAGGTCTACACCGCTGGACATTTCTTCAAATAGCGAATCTACTGTGTTAAAAATATAGTTATGTTAAATACATGCGATGTACTTAACTAAATCATTAAATAACATTGTCGATCGTTTTTTTAAATAAAGGGTTTTCCGAATTAATAAATTGATTGTTAAAAGGAACATATTTTCTTATCGAATCTCCTCGGCTGAATAAAAACCTACTGCAAAGGTAAGTTTGATTTTTAATCAAAGTTTGAGTTCGAGACAGCTCGATTAAATCGGATCTGGTCACCCTACAGGCAAGGTTTGTGGGCGGCATAATAAGTTAATACGAGACGGACAATGACGAGGTGCGACGGCATCCGTTTCGGAAAGGTGTCAAGTCGGAGGATGAGATGCGGGATGAGCATACATCAGTATATCATTACGAACTGGATCCTGGTCTTTTTAACCCTCGACGCAAAAAGAGGGGTGTCTGTCTGTCTGTCTGTGGCACCGTTGCTCTTAAACGGGTAGACCGATTTGAATGCAGTTTTTTTTAATTGAAAGCAGGTTTTCTAGCGATGGTTTTTAGACATGTTTTATCAAAATCGGTTTAGCCGTTTGAGATATTGAACTTTGAAGTGACAAAGCCGGGGGTTTTCCGACTTTTTGTTGGTTAGGTTATATCACAAACATTTTCGAAGAACAGAAATTAGACATGAAAAGATCGATTCTCGAATCGAACCGAATCCAGGCCTGAAAAATCGATTCACAATATAATCGAAGTCAAAAAGATTGATTTCCTAAAAATTGATCTTTTCTTTATTTGCTTTTCTAGCTCGTTTTTTCAATATTGTAAAACCAATTATGGAAGAAATGACCGTAATAGTCGAAATCCGCAGTTCGTGTCGTACCTCTTACTCTCCTGTCAAATTGATACTATTAGCGTAAGCGGGGCGGCACTATAAGAAGTTCTAATGACGAATTTAGACAAAAAATAGTTAAAATCGAATCTCGATTCGGTATTCTCGATCTTCAATCACGATTCAGTACTCTGAATCGATGTTAAAAATCGATTTTTCCGTTGAAAAAATCGATTCTTTGATTAATCGATCTCAGATCGCCATCCCTAATCAGATATCATGAGTGTCGGCGTCGGGATGAATGTTCGGAGGGACGATCGGACGTTGTTAATGTTAGTGTTGTGTGTCGGTGTGATAGGGTGACTAATAAAAGTGACCAAGTGCGGGTAGTTTGTGATACGAGTGCCGGTACTATTAGTGATCAAGTGCAGGTAGTTCGCTGCTAGGCAGACTTGACACCCCACATTTCAGTCTACTCGTGACCACGGCAACTGTAACGTTGCCGAAACATCGAGGTAAATATTACTTGTGTAAAAATAGCGTGATTAGTCCCGTTTATGGTATTTTGACTATGAGCGAGAATCACGAAAGTTTAAAACGTTATGTAGAACCAGCTTCTAAGTCCCGGGTGCTATAATAGTTATTTCGTGTTTTTTTTTCTTGTCTTCTCTTCCCTATAGTAATGAAGCAAAGCAACACACCTTCCGGATAGAAGTCGTATACAGTGTTTATTGCTAAGCTGAAGATTATGACCTCTCGTCTATAGCCCGCACTAATGATAAAGTATTAATTAAGCCTACATAAACCCGCAATTATACGGGAAAACTAAATCCCCGTACAAGCGAGACCTAATTTCCCAAAGAAAACTCCCCACAAAGGCCCGCGCCACTCTTCTTTGTGCTACACGAGCTAGTAACACCTGCCTCAAAAGTGCCTTATTACCAGCTTTTACTGCTTTTACGTAGTGTGGCTTATCAACGCGAAAAACCCCGGGTTTTTAGAAAAAAACATCAAAGGCCGGGAATGTTTTTCAGCCGGGCTTTCGCCTTTTTTCAATGGCAATTAGTTTGCGTTTCTACCGTTGCTTTCGCGCCTTGTGCAATTATGGGCGAGTAGTGGCGACGTAGGAATGCGTGGAGGTGGCATTGGATAACCTACTCAATGCTAGAGGGAATAAGCTGTTGCTAAGCTAGTGAGTGATGTCCACCAACGAGATGGATGACCTGAGGCCGTATTGACTAACGCGCTGAGACTGTTAGACAGTGCTGCTGAGGTTTTAGACAAAAAGGCCTCTAGTTAAAGCCGCGGGTTCATGGCGGCCTGCCGCTTCCAACTGAAGCAACTGGAAGTCTATGGGGGAGGCCTATGTCCAACAGTGAAAGAAAGAAAGAAAGAAAATAAATCTATTCTTCTGGTTTTTCTGTGCATCTGTGTTTTAGTTTGTATTTTTGATATGGGTTTTACGGGATGACCGTAAAAGTAACAAAATTTGGAGTTGAAATAAAAAATACAAAAGACTCCAAAAACCAATCATAATTTGATTGCTTACCTAATAACGACATCTCTTGTCCGGGTGAGCAGTTAGTTCCAATGGAATGCTGAAAAAGTTTCTCGATGAGGGCTACAGCATAGATGTCGCTATTGTCGCTGCTTAAGTGACTAAATATGAAACAAACAAGCTGAGATATGTGATGCATAGAAGATATTCGTGTCTCTACCCCTGTCCAGTGGTGGTGTAGCGGTAGCACATGGCATGGAATGCCGAGGACCTGGGTTCGATTCCCAGCGCTGACCTATTTTTCTGGTTTTTCTGTGCATCTGTGTTTTGGGGAGGCCTTTGTCCAGCAGTAGACGTCTTCCGGTTGATGATGATGATTATTAGCAATCAACAACCGCATCCACAGTGCACACTAACTACGCTCTCGGCTTTCACGCCTCCACATGCAAAAAGGGTGTCTTAAACTATAAATTTATTGATATTTAACCGCAGCGCGTTAATTAAGCTTTCCACTCGTTTAAATTTAACCCTCAGTTAACCCCAGACTTTCGGTTAGTGCTAATTTATAGTGCCCCTAATTAGCAAAGATTCTTTAACCGGAGTTCGAACAAAACATGTTTGTAACAAAGTTAAAAACCTTTGAGACTTTGTAACATTAATTATATAAAACATTAAGTTAAAAAATCAAAAAAATCGACTGCCTTGAAAATTAAAGGAAAAAAATAAGTCTTGTGGTCTAGGCACGGACTTTGTATCATGTCTGTGGGTCTAGGACTCTGTTAAGTAGCTTATTTCAAGTTCAATAGTTGGGACCCATTACTAAGATTTTTTGAGCTGGTCACGATTGAAAGGGTCCCGACTGTTGAACTTTAAATTAGTTACTTAATAGAGTCCTAGACCACTAGACTTATTTTCCTCCTTTTAGTTTTTAAGGCAATCGGGTTTTTTAATTTTTTTAAATTTAATGTTTTATTTTATACACTTTTGATATTTTGAACATGAAACTACCGTGAGACTCACTCATATTAAATATAATGACCCGGATAACTCACGTCTTAAATCGAGTTTAGCCCGACATGTTTCGGGCTAATCCGTAGCCCTTCGTCTTCGGAGCAACGCGACTCAGCGGCTGCTGCAACACGCGCACTGCTGCAACTCGATTTAAGACGTGAGTTATCCGGGTCATTATATTTAATACTTTTGATATTTCTGTGAAAATCGTACATTAAAAGCATTAAAGCTCACATATTTTTGATTCACCTTTTTATTAGCGTTCATTTGATACCCATATTATTGTTACAATACAAAATTTATGTTTTCATTACTCCGCCTTATTTTTCGCAGACGCCATATTGATATATTATATCAATATTATAGCCTATGTCACTCCGACAGTTATGAAAAATCCAATGAAACCTCATATGTGTTAACATCCGTCTAGCCGTTTAGGCTGCAGAGAGGACCAAAGAAATGGACACACATACATATACATACGCTCGAAATACATAACCCTCCTCTGGGGAGTCGGATAAAACTAGCCGATACCCCCCGACTCTGTCCGCGTAGATTTCTTTTATCGCTTTCCTGCTGGAACTACGCAATTTTCCAGGATCAAACTATTCTATGCGGGATAAAAACTAGTCAACTACTCAAACTATCTGTATACCGAATTTCATCTAAATCGCTTCAATAGTTTAGACGCGATGAACAAACAAACATACAAAACAGACTTACAAACTTTCGCATTTACAATATTAGTAGGAAGCTCATTATTTTTTTCCCGTAAAGCAACACTCGTCATCGGAAAGATTCCGTTGCTTTACAAAAGTCAAAAACTGATCTCATTAAAACTTTACTGTCACTTGGTTTACTTAATTGCCGTCTAGACATTACACTCAAAACCTAAAACAACCTTTGGAAACAAACAAAAGTGGGACGAGATACAACTCCGTACCTTATTGCAGCTGTTATTAAAGTATATAGTAGATTGATTCAAGGTTTCTTAGGGGAAGGCTCTCTTCCGAAGTGACATTGCACTGGCGGCTTCAAACAAAGCACTGCAAGTGGCAAATGAACCTCTTTACAAAGTTAAAATGGCGCTAAGAAGTCCGTTCTGCGGCGTCAATTCTGGCACATGGGGGTTTCGTTCATTTACCTACAGCAAGTAACCAGGTTGTTTCAAAATTTCAAATTTCAAATCATTTATTCAGTAAACAGGCCGCAGTGGGAACTTTTACACGTCATATTTTCACGAAATAGCCTCCACCTTGGAATACTACAATAAACCGCAAAGTCACCACGACTTTTTTTCATAATTGTTGTGAAATTTTCGATTTGTAGCATTTCAACATGGCGGATGTAGACAGTATCTAATTTTGGTATTTCTGGTTTCTTTGGCTAGTTGCTTTATGCGGCGATTAACCTTAGCAGTGAACAGTGATCACAAAATTATATATTGCTCTCGTGTCTGACATTTTTTAATGCGCAAGTTGTCTCCACGTGGTTTCTGGAATTTTACTATCAAGTTGCAAAAACTACAATCACCGTACAACGTCGCTCCCAAAGAGAGTTTACTTCGACACTGGCGAAATGGTCCTAAAATAGGACAGAAGCCATATTTTAAATAATATAAAATAAAAAGTATTTAAGATAGGTAAGTATAGTAAGGATGTTAATAAAGACTTAGGTATAATAAACGTTATGAAACAAGAATCAAAACACAGTTTCTAGCCGAGTTTACAAGTCTTCGGTTGCCCAACATTGAAAATCTTTGTTCTGAAAAACGCGTAACATTTTATAAGGTCTCCTTATTATATCATTTTGTAATATCGCGTAACCCGAGGTTCACCTTGAGATTCATTGCTAGTTGTAGACTTTGGTTTCGTTTAATCATCATCATTATCATCTCAGCCGTAAACATCCACTTTTTAGGGTTCCGTAGTCAACTAGGAACCCTTATAGTTGAGCTATGTTGAGACAGTTAGTACTAAAAAGCTGTAATTTGGTATGAATATACAAACCAGTCACGCCGACAAAGTGGTAAAATAAAAAATAAAATAAAAAAAATTGCGTACCTCCCATAGACGTAAAGTGGGGGTGATTTTTTTTTCTTGACAAACCCTATGGTGTGGGGTATCGTTGGATAGGTATTTTAAGTCCATTGAGGGGTTTCTAAGACGATTTTCTATTCAGTGATTTGTTTGCGAAATATTCAATTTCAAAGTGCAAATTTTCATTAAAATCGTTCCCCTCGCCCTCTAAAATCTGTTGGGTGGAAAAAATTGAAAAAATCAGAGTGGTAGTAAAATATCAAATTTACAATGAAAATTATAACGGCTAAGATTGCTTAAGAATTATAAGTAGTGTAAGAGTAAATAGCACCCTAAGGTATAAAGCATACCTAAACTTGGAAGATTCCGTACACAATACGAAATCCTCAGAATAAAATTAGGTACTTGATTTTTTCGTAATGGCTGCGGAACCCTATCCTGGGCGTGTCCAACACGCTCTTTGACCGTTTTTTTTAATTAGGTAAGAGGGTCAAACACACATCATAGCCTACATGTCCACTGTTGGACAAAGGATCCTCTCAGAATGAGAGAGCTTGAGCCGTAGTTCCCACACGGGCAAAATGCGGATTGGGAAAAAACACAGCTTCGCAGATTTGTGCAGGTTTCCTAACGATGTTTTCCTTCACAGTAAAGCTCGTGTTGAATTTCAAATGTAATAACCTAATTTCACACATGAATTTCGATAAACTCTGAAGTGCGAGAGCCCGGGTTTGAACCCACGATCCTCTGCTTAAGAGACATTAAAATATTACACACAGGAACGCATTACCGGGATATCAATAAATATTCTATATCTCAATGCAGATCTTTGTCAATCAGCCAAGTTCCATGTAAATCCGTTCAGCCGTTATTACGTGCTTGAGTAACAAACATCCAAACCTCCAAACATCTTCACAAACTTTTACATTTATAATATTACCTACTCGGAGTAAGATAAGATGGTCAGTTTCAGATAGAAACATGCTTCGGACGCGGCGTATGGCGTCGCGTTTTAGTATGTGTGTTACCGCCTTAAATCGATTGAGTAGTTACAGTCACCAGCATTAATATCTGCCACAGCGGAGCGTGCAAAAATATCTGACACGTCCTTCCGGCCCTAAAACTAGAGTCGTATCAGATATTTATGCACGCTTGTTGTATCAGATATTGGTGCTGGTGACTGTACTATCGAACCAACTAAATCTTGACCCACTGTGGAACCTTTTCGTAGAAAATTTCATAGTGACATCCCATTGCTTCACAAGGGAATCCATTACGCAAAATCCTTAAAATTAGGATTAAGGACTCGCTGTGATTATTGTAAAATGCTTTTTGTTTTTTGCTTGAAAAAAAAACAGATTAAGTTTATTTTTATGGCACTTATTGTGAGAGCGTTCTACGGTGGGTCAGGAAATCAAATGGTTCGGCTGTAGTAAGGCGTAAACACGTAACAAACAAACTAACTCACATCCACATCCCACTAAAATATAAACGCGAAAGTTTGTAAGTATGTTTGTTAGTAATATCTGAAACCGCTGAAAAGATTGAGACGAAATTCGGTATACAGGTAGTATATACGTATAGGTATTAATATATTACAGGCAGATCCGGGGCCGGGGAAGAGCCGTGGTGGCCTAGTGGTTTGAACTATCGCCTCTCAAACAGAGGGTCGTGGGTTCAAACCCCGGCTCGCACCTCTGAGTTTTTCGAAATTCATGTGCGGAATTACATTTGAAATTTACCACGAGCTTCGCGGTGAAGGAAAACATCGTGAGGAAACCTGCACAAACCTGCGAAGCAATTCAATGGTACGTGTGAAGTTCCCAATCTGCACTGGGCCCGCGTGGGAACTATGGCCCAAGCCCTCTTGTTCTGAGAGGAGGCCTGTGCCCAGCAGTGGGACGTATATAGGCTGGGATGATGATGATGATGATGAGATCCCGGGAAGGACAAGAGATAGTTTTTATCCCGGAAATTTGCAGTCCCCGCGGGATAGCGATAAACGGATTCTACGCGGACGGAGTCGCGGGCAACAGCTAGTATCTTATAACACCTTATGAGTTAGAATTTATATTAGTGTAAAGAAAAACGAAAACAGTACAAGTAGGAATGTCACAAAGAAAATCATAATATTGGAGAAAACGTTTCGTAACTCATTATTTTGTTATTCAATCTTTTGAACCGGGCTTTGTTAGATTTTCACCTACGGGTTGAATTGTAAAGAAAACTTTAGCCAAAGGCAAAGTTAGCTAACCCTTTATGTCGATGTTCCGTAACAATTAAAATCTTGATTTTCTTTTCTTACATAACAGAGTGCAATTATTTTTTAGGGCGGCTCATAAAAACTTTTTTCTTTGTCAACAACGTTACGCTGTTGCATAATATCATAAAATGTCGAGAGAGTACCGAAGTGTTGCTTTTATTCCCATGGTGAATGTAGCTTAGACCTTTTTATCTATGTGTTGAATATGTGTGTACTCGTATATCGATGGTAATTTTGTAAGCTTCAGACCTTTAACTGTGGTTACTTTATGATTGTTTTTTTGGAGTCTTTTTGCATTTTTATTTCAACTCCAAATTTGTTACTTTTACGGGTATCCCGTGAAACCATATCGAAAACTACTGCATAAGTAGCGTAGTAGAAATAAGCAACCTGAGATATGTATGCATAGGAAAAAATCGTGTCTAGATTCCTGTCCAGCGGTGGTGTAGGGGTTATAGCACGCAGTACGGATTGCTGAGGACCTGGGTTCGATTCCCAGCGCTGGTCTCTTTTTCTGGTTTTTCTGTGCATCCATGTCTCAGTTTGTATTTTCGATGTGGTTACTTTATTGAGTCAGCGTGGCAAAAAAAAATACGTTCACATTTATTTTAACTTTTTCTGCTTGATGAACTTATGCTTGGCTAATTTGAGGTTGCAGATCAAGATCTAATCTTTTTTTGTTAATTTTTGTTGATTATCAAAATGTAGGTAGGTATAATTAACTTATTAGATAGGTTGTGATAAAAAACCTTAACAATTACTTAAAATTATAAGTTTAATTTTTGATAAAAATAAGAAAGAAATTATGATGCAACGAATTTCTAATCTTTTAAGAACACGAAAACAAATTACGATTGGAAAGATATTCACTTCGTTATGAGCATAAACTGTTTGAAAAAATCAAACCTTCTGGTTTTGTACGTTGCTGAACCCCAAACATATTTTTTCTATTAAGACATTGAAGGTAGAAAAAACCTTTCAGGCTACGTGGAAGGTTTTTAGAAAAATACTTTCCGGAAATTATTTCTAACGCAGGAAAATATAAAATCTCCTCGCCAAAATCAAAAAATCTTTTTCTTTACGAATGTCATCATGATATTTGACAAAATCGCATATTCGCACAGTCAGCATAACGATGATGTTGACCTATACTACCTTTTCAAAATATTATAGGCATGATTTTTTTTAATGAGATGAAATGACACGTCGCTTCATCGCTGTTTTGGTGCGACAACAGCGTCGAATGTTGGACACTGTCATATCGCAGCCTGACAACTTTATTATGCTCAAAATAACGGGTAAACATAAACACCGAAACTAGGCATACCGCTATTTATCATCATTAAATACTCCATACAACAAAATTACATGACTCTTTGACAGCATTAATAGCATCATTACACGGCAAAATGTGCGATTAACCACTGTTTTGGAAAAAGTTCAAATATCACATTCAAGTTTATGAATAGTCAATTTATTTGACGAAAGCCTTCGGAAACCAGGCCTACCAGAGTTACGTTACACAATCGAAGTAGAAAAGGCACAAAAAACACTTTTTTGAAACTTTACCGTACAGCGTTCGAGGAAAATTTAGTACCACGTCACGTTAACTCACCGATTAGTTTTATATCGTGGCGCATACACTTCTATAAAACGATAAGGTTCTACAAATCGTCGCACGAGAATAAACCTATTTATATTGCCAGCAGATGTAACTTGGCCTTATGTTTAGATATGCCAATTTACAATGTCTATTGACAATTGAAAATTTATCGTTTATAAAAACATCAAATGAGTGAAGTTTTTGAATAGACACGTCAATAGTAAAGTACATCATTTGGCAGCGCGAGCGCATGTCTTGGGCCACTTTAAGTTTTGCACCTAATAATAACTACATAAGCTTCTATTTCTCACCGAATAGAGTCTAAAATAGGTAGACAAAAGGTTTTTATTCTGTGTTTGCTACATTGCCAGCTTGTAGTATCTGATTTATGATGTGGTTCGGACACCCAGCCAACAAAAAATCCTATCAATAGGACGACCAACAGAAATGAATGCTATTACAATACCCGCTGTAATTGTTTAGACAAAGGCACAAACTGACAACCCTAGCGGCTTAAAACTCAACGGCAGTACAATCAAAAACCAACCATAATTATTTCAACTTAAGTTAATTTCGTAACGAAGGTGTACCTCCGGTTGGGATGTTATAGGGTTGTCAATTTTTGAAGTAATATCTTTTACTATCAAAGCTTTCACCGATGGCAGTAAAGTTAATTTTTATGACATCTAAACAACAAAGCGGGCCATTATAGAAGAAAAGACACATTCCATAGTTTCTATTGGGACCATAATGGCGTTGTTTTAGGGGTCGAAGCCTTTGTGCTTCGGACACGCTTGCCCGTAAACTTTAAGATTCGTAATAAACTAGTCATTACATTAGCAATTGTAAAGTGTAGATGTATCTTTTTATAGACTAGGCGGTACTGGTTACTATATTAGTTTTTTTTTAATTTACCAATAGCTATTTTCTTTTAGCGAAATTTTACTTAGTTACCAAACTTAACCTGTCAAATTTAGCTTAATATATGAAAATTAAACCAGGTAGTAACTTTTTTTAGAAGCAGCGTACCTAAATAAAGCCAAATAATATATTTTTTGTGGAGACCAGATGTTAGAAGTAAGAAGTCGTTAGTTAGAAGCCGTGGTGGCCGAGTGGTGTGACCTATGGCCTCTCAAGCAGAGGATCGTGGGTTCAAACCCCGGCTAGCACCTCTGACTTTTTCGAAATTCATGTGCGAAATTACATTTGAAAAGTACCACGAGCTTTACTGTGTAAGGCTAGGGTGGTAACCACCACCCTAGCCCTCTCATTCTGAGAGGAGGCCTGTGCCCAGCAGTGGGACGTATATAGGCTGGGGTGATGAGAGACCAGATGTTAGACACATTTATTGAATTATACATAGGTATCGTAAAGTCGCAGGTGAGCAAGATAATTATTTATAGTTCGCTTAAATTTTCGCAAACGAGTCTTGTTTCAGCAGTCTTTTTCAGCTATTTGACTTTCTGTTCTTCGAAAATATTTGCACATTTACCCCCTACCGCCTATTCGAAAAAAACAAACAGAGACGGCATCACATTTATCCGTCAAATAAATTTAATCAATAGAAACAGCCCCTTAGACAATAAAAATTTACACCTTTCCCCCCTCCGTCCCCCCCCCTCTAAAATCTAAACCGGTGGGTAGAATTTTTTTTAAAAAATCAAGATGGTAGTAAGTATATCAAACTTTCAAGGAACTCTATAACGGCTAAGTTTGCCTATATACCTAAACTTGGAAGATTCCGTATAAAATACGAAATCCTTAGAACAATATCACTTAATTATTTCGTAATGGCTACGGAAGCCTATTTTGGGCGTGTATGACTCGCTCTTGGCCGGTTTTTTATCCCTTATCCCCACAAAAATATAGAAAACCTACAAACTAACTTCATAAAATACGTTAGACGCATCTAACCATAACAAGCATCGAAACTTGCTAGTATTTGTAGACATTTCTCTTAACATTATGCTATTCATTGTTTTCATAGAAAATATTCTCAGTAACTGTTGTCACCACAATGCCACAAAGTTACCAACACCCGAACATCAAAAGAATTTAACCTTAACAGTACATGAACAGCGTTTAAGACTAAATAAAATGAGACTGTAACTAAACCACCAGCGGGATAACAAAACGGTTTAAAATAATAATGGGGGTGTCCAGAAAATCTGGTGAAACAAAACAGTTCATTATGGTCCTGGCGGGAAATGTCATGGTGATTGGAGACCGTTACCATAGAGTACAATGGCCGGTGCAAAAAAAAAGGTGGTCATAAACAAAGAATAATCGGTAAGTTGCTTGCATAAAGCTTCGGTATGGTAAGGCTTTGTCTTATTATATTGTATCTTGTATCTTTAAACGAGCAATTCTTCTCTATTTATTTAAGTTTATCGGGGATCTCGAAAATGGCTCTAACGATTTTGACGAAAAGTCCGAATAATATTTTTTTGTGTTTATGTCAGTATGTACGAGTGTTTTGTGTGTGTCGAAACTAGTTGAACTGTTCCTGGCTTATAATCGTGAGTTGAATGGTTTAATTTAGTTAATTTTATGTCAGCCATCACATCTAAAAACGACCCCATACTACATTTTGCTTAGGAGAGCTTCTGTCAACACCGGATATACGTAGACTACCTAGTTACTAGGTACCACAGACAAGAAAGTGTCATAGTAAAATCTGTTGTTTAATGCTGGTTATTGCCAACGGTTTTTGAACGCATTATAGAAGACTTAAGATATGTGTGTGTTTGTGTGTGTGTGTGTGTGTGTGCGTTATGGTATAATTATTGTAAATAATTTATTGCATCACGCGTTACTTTGCGGAAGTCCATATCAGCGAACTAAAACAATAACTTTGCTTACCCGCGACCTAAGCCCTAAGCCTAAGCTAGACCTAAGGTGGGTGGGCAAAGTTATTGTTTTTGTTCATTAAACATAATATGTACCTACGTCATCCTAAAACACAAGTGGCATTCCCTGTCACGCTTCAAACATCAACCATTTTGCTTTACATTGCTTCTTTGAAATAAACTTTAAAGTAAA
>NC_133474.1:21465700-21466249 GCF_025370935.1 Choristoneura fumiferana | reverse complement strand
AAAATAATTATGTCAAAGAACGTTAAGTTTTTATAAAAATATTTTTTTTAAGTCGGTGTTTCTACCCACATCTATCTCATGTTTTTTAGTTGTAAAAATGTTAAGCAAGAAGCCATTTTACACCTGTGTATTATTATTTTACAATTAAACGCGTTTGCATGCTAACGATGGTTTGATTTGGCTTCGATGTACCTAATGAGAACTTACTTAAAAAAAAAAATAGGAATATGCAACGTGTTTATAGATTTTCTTTAACTTACAACAAAAAGTTGGAAACCTCTGACTTTGTCGCTTCAAAGTTCAATATTTCAAAAATGGCGGAACCGATTTTGATAAAACATGTCTAAGAACCATTGCTAGAAAACCTGGCTTTCAAATAAAAAAAAACGCATTCAATCGGCCCACCCGTTTATGAGCTACGGTGCCACAGACGACGCACATAGCGGTCAAACTTATTAATAACACCCTTCTTTTTGCGTCGGGTTTGCTAGCAATGGTTTTTAGACATGTTTCATTAGAATCTGTTCAGCCCTTTTTGAGATATTGAAC
>NC_133474.1:21364745-21465600 GCF_025370935.1 Choristoneura fumiferana | reverse complement strand
TTTTGAACATGAACCTACCGTTGAGACTCACTCATATTAAATAATGACCGGATAACTCACGCTTTAAATCGACATGTTTCGGGCTAATCCGTAGCCCTTCGTCTTCGGAGCACGCGACTCAGCGGCTGCTGCAACACGTGCACTGCTGCAACTCGATTTAAGACGTGAGTTACCGGGTCATTATATTTAATACTTTTGATATTTCTGTGAAAATCGTACATTAAAAGCATTAAAGCTCACATATTTTTGATTCACCTTTTTATTAGCGTTAATTTGATACCCATATTATTGTTACAATACAAAATTTATGTTTCATTACTCCGCCTTATTTTTCGCAGACGCCATATTGATATATTATATCAATATTATAGCCTATGTCACTCCGACAGTTATGAAAAATCCAATGAAACCTCATATGTGTTAACATCCGTCTAGCCGTTTAGGCTGCAGAGAGGACCAAAGAAATGGACACACATACATATACATACGCTCGAGAAACATAACCTCCTCTGGGAGTCGGATAAAACTAGCCGATACCCCCGACTCGCCGCGTAGATTTCGTTTTATCGCTTTCCTGCTGGAACTACGCAATTTTCCAGGAATCAAACTATTCTATGCGGGATAAAAACTAGTCAACTACTCAAACTATCTGTATACCCAATTTCATCTAAATCGGTTCAATGGTTTAGACGTAATGAACAAACAAACAAACAAAACAGACACATACTTTCGCATTTATAATATTAGTAGGAAGCTCATTATTTTTTCCCGTAAAGCAACACTCGTCATCGGAAAGATTCCGTTGCTTTACAAAAGTCAAAAACTGATCTCATTAAAACTTTACTGTCACTTGGTTTACTTAATTGCCGTCTAGACATTACACTCAAACCTAAAACACCTTTGGAAACAAACAAAAGTGGGACGAGATACAACTCCGTACCTTATTGCAGCTGTTATTAAAGTATATAGTAGATTGATTCAAGGTTTCTTAGGGGAAGGCTCTCTTCCGAAGTGACATTGCACTGGCGGCTTCAAAAAAGCACTGCAAGTGGCAAATGAACCTCTTTACAAAGTTAAAATGGCGCTAAGAAGTCCGTTCTGCGGCGTCAATTCGGCACATGGGGGTTTCGTTCATTTACCTACAGCAAGTAACCAGGTTGTTTCAAAATTTCAAATTTCAAATCATTTATTCAGTAAACAGGCCGCAGTGGGAACTTTTACACGTCATATTTTCACGAAATAGCCTCCACCGTGGAATACTACAATAAACCGCAAAGTCACCACGACTTTTTTTCATAATTGTTGTGAAATTTTCGATTTGTAGCATTTCAACATGGCGGATGTAGACAGTATCTAATTTTGGTATTTCTGGTTTCTTTGGCTAGTTGCTTTATGCGGCGATTAACCTTAGCAGTGGACAGTGATCACAAATAATATATTGCTCTCGTGTCTGACATTTTTTAATGCGCAAGTTGTCTCCACGTGGTTTCTGGAATTTTTACTATCAAGTTGCAAAACTACAATCACCGTACAACGTCGCTCCCAAAGAGAGTTTACTTCGACACTGGCGAAATGGTCCTAAAATAGGACAGAAGCCATATTTAAATAATATAAAATAAAAAGTATTTAAGATAGGTAAGTATAATAAGGAGTTAGACTTAGGTATAATAATGTTATGAAACAAGAATCAAAACACAGTTTCTAGCAGAGTTTACAAGTCTTCGGTTGCCCAACATTGAAAATCTTTGTTCTGAAAAACGCGTAACATTGTATAAGGTCTCCTTATTATATCATTTTGTAATATCGCGTAACCCGAGGTTCACCTTGAGATTCATTGCTAGTTGTAGACTTTGGTTTCGTTTAATCATCATCATTATCATCTCAGCCGTAAACATCCACTTTTTAGGGTTCCGTAGTCAACTAGGAACCCTTATAGTTGAGCTATGTTGAGACAGTTAGTACTAAAAAGCTGTAATTTGGTATGAATATACAAACCAGTCACGCCGACAAAGTGGTAAAATAAAAAATAAAATAAAAAAATTGCGTACCTCCCATAGACGTAAAGTGGGAGTGATTTTTTTTCCTTGACAAACCCTATGGTGTGGGGTATCGTTGGATAGGTATTTTAAGTCCATTGAGGGATTTCTAAGACGAATTTTCTATTCAGTAATCTGTTTGCGAAATATTCAATTTCAAAGTGCAAATTTTCATTAAAATCGTGCGTCCCCTCCCCCCTCTAAAATCTGTTGGGTGGAAAAAATTGAAAAAATTCAGAGTGGTACCTAAATATCAAATTTACAATGAAAATTATAACGGCTAAGATTGCTTGAGAATTATAAGTAGCTTAAGAGTAAATAGCAGGCTAAGGTATAAAACATACCTAAACTACCAATTATTATGGCAAGCATTACATTATGACTTACAAAATTATGGCAGGCGAAAGGATCCAAATCAGAAAAATTGCCGGTCTTGCGAATGGCGCTGATCTTCCTTTCCGCGTCCTCGTTGGCCCTCCCTTATAGGTACTATTATATCAGATCAATAGCGTGTGCACTATGCAATTATCCGGAATATAAAGTAGGCATATCCTGGTCCTCCTCAGAGCCTCAAGCTGTCTCCATGCCTCGGGGCGTGCAGTGATGCTGGTGCTGGCGGGTGCGTGAGGGTGCTTGATATTTCAACTAAAGGTGCGGACATACTGTTAAAACCCGACGCCACGCCGCGCTTGCAACACGCCATCTTAACCCGCTTCGCCCGCATTATAAGTAATTTTTTCATCTCTCCTGTTCGGAAAGTTTAATTATCATGGATATATATCCGAGTGAAAAATTGCGTTTTCATCTCTAGGGTGGAAAGTATTTTTTTTTTTAATTTTTACGATAGCCACGGAGTCGAAGATAATGAGTTACGTCAATGACACTTTTTTTTCACTTTCGGCCTGACCATCTAGATACACGTCGTGACTTATATACCTACAACACTGGAGGTTGAACGCCGAACATCCGTTTGAAACAAGAACTTTGACTTTTATTATGTCACGAATATATTCCATCTCTTTCTTTAGTTGGGTTAAGAAAGAGGCGGAAGTCATTCTTGAAATGTGAAAGAAAGAGATGGAATATATAAATAAGTAACAAAAGGGCAAACTTCTTCGTTCGGCGTTCAACCTCCAGTTTTGTATATAAGCTCCTTGGTCGTGTCGTCACCAACTCGATTTTTTTTTATAGTCGGCCGTGGCAAATGGCCAGTGCGAAAAGGTTGGAGGTTGGATATCAGTAAATTTAATTTAAATCTGTAAGCCAAGTTTCATGTAAATCCGTTCAGCCGTTATTACGTGCTTGAGTAACAAACATCCAAACATCCAAACCTCCAAACATCTTCACAAACTGTTACATTTATAATATTACCTACTCGGAGTAAGATAAGATGGTCAGTTTCAGATAGAAACATGCTTCTGACGCGGCGTATGGCGTCGCGTTTTAGTATGTGTGTTACCGCCTTAAATCGATTGAGTACGTACAGTCACCAGCATTAATATCGGCCCTAAAACTAGAGTCGTATCAGATATTTATGCACGCTTGTTGTATCAGATATTGGTGCTGGTGACTGTACTATCGAACCAACTAAATCTTGACCCACTGTGGAACCTTTTCGTAGAAAATTTCATAGTGACACCCATTGCTTCACAGGGAATCCATTACGCAAAATCCTTAAATTAGGATTAAGGACTCGCTGTGATTATTGTAAAATGCATTTTGTTTTTTGTTGATAAAAAAACAGATTAAGTTTTTTTTTATGGCACTTATTGTGAGAGCGTTCTACGGTGGTCAGGAATCAAATGGTTCGGCTGTAGTAAGGAGTAAAACACGTAACAAATAAACTAATTCACATACACATCCCACTAAAAATATAAACGCGAAAGTTGTAAGTATGTTTGTTAGTAATCTCTGAAACCGCTGAAAAGATTGAGACGAAATTCGGTATAACAGGTAGTATATACGTATAGGTATTAATATATTACAGGCAGATCCCGGGGCCGGGGAAGAGCCGTGGTGGCCTAGTGGTTTGAACTATCGCCTCTCAAACAGAGGGTCGTGGGTTCAAGTAGTTCAAACCCCGGCACGCACCTCTGAGTTTTTCGAAATTCATGTGCGGAATTACATTTGAAATTTACCACGAGCTTCGCGGTGAAGGAAAACATCGTGAGGAAACCTGCACAAACCTGCCGAGCAATTCAATGGTACGTGTGAAGTTCCCAATCTGCACTGGGCCCCGCGTGGGAACTATGGCCCAAGCCCTCTTGTGTCTGAGAGGAGGCCTGTGCCCAGCAGTGGGACGTATATAGGCTGGGATGATGATGATGATGATGAGATCCCGGGAAGGGCAGAGATAGTTTTATCTCCGGAAATTTGCAGTCCCCGGGGGATAGCGATAAACGGATTCTACGCGGGCCGAATCGCGGGCAACAGCTAGTATCTTATAACACCTTATGAGTTAGAATTTATATTAGTGTAAAGAAAAACGAAAACAGTGCAAGTAGGAATGTCACAAAGAAAATCATAATAATGATGAAAACGTTTCGCAACTCATTATTTTGTTATTCAATCTTTTCAAAACCGGGCTTTGTTAGATTTTCACCTACGGGTTGAATTGTAAAGAAAACTTTAGCCAAAGGCAAAGTTAGCTAACCCTTTATGTCGATGTCCATAACAATTAAAATCTTGATTCTTTTCTTACATAACAGAGTGCAAATATTTTAGGAGGGCTCATAAAAACTTTTTCTTTGTCAACAACGTTACGCTGTTGCATCATATCATAAAATGTCGAGAGAGTACCGAAGTGTTGCTTTTATTCCCATGGTGAATGTAGCTTAGACCTTTTTATCTATGTGTTGAATATGTGTGTACTCGTATATCGATGGTAATTTTGTAAGCATCAGACCTTTAACTGTGGTTACTTTATGATTGGTTTTTTGGAGTCTTTTTTGCATTTTTTATTTCAACTCCATTTGTTACTTTTACGGGTATCCCGTGAAACCATATCGAAAACTACTGCATAAGTAGCGTAGTAGGAATAAGCAACCTGAGATATGTATGCATAGGAAAAATTCGTGTCTAGATTCCTGTCCAGCGGTGTGTAGGGGTTATAGCACGCAGTACGGATTGCTGAGGAACTGGGTCGATTCCCAGCGCTGGTCTCTTTTTCTGGTTTTTCTGTGCATTGTTTTTCGATGTGGTTACTTTATTGAGTCAGCGTGGCAAAAAAAAATACGTTCACATTTATTTTAACTTTTTCTGCTTGATGAACTTATGCTTGGCTAATTTGAGGTTGCAGATCAAGATCTAATCTTTTTTTGTTAGTTTTTGTTGATTATCAAAATGTAGGTAGGTATAATTAACTTATTAGATAGGTTGTGATAAAAAACCTTAACAATTACTTAAAATTATAAGTTTAATTTTTGATAAAAATAAGATAGAAATTATGATGCAACGAATTTCTAATCTTTTAACTTCGTTATGAGCATGAACTGTTTGAAAAAATCAAACCTGGTTTTGTACGTTGCTGAAACCCAAACATATTTTTTCTATTAAGACATTGAAGGTAGAAAAAACCTTTCAGGCTACGTGGAAGGTTTTTAGAAAAATACTTTCCGGAAATTATTTCTAACGCAGGAAAATATAAAATCTCCTCGCCAAAATCAAAAAATCTTTTTCTTTACGAATGTCATCATGATATTTGACAAAATCGCATATTCGCACAGTCAGCATAACGATGATGTTGACCTATACTACCTTTTCAAAATATTATAGGCATGATTTTTTTTAATGAGATGAAGGCACTTGTCCCACCGCCGACGATGAGCGAGAAGCGAGTAGAGCGAGTAACTAGAAACGAGTGGGCGAGCAGCGAGAAGCGAGTGTAGTTTTGTCGCTCGGCTGTAAGCGAGTGTTCGCGTGCGACGGGCGATTACTCGCTCCACTCGACTCGCTCGTGCGGAGCGGCCGCCAAGCTGACATCGCTGAGCGAGTATCTATAGCTCAGCGAGTTTTATAGCTCTTGTCGCTGCGTCAAAAGATGTAAGAGCGAGTTCTCGCCGACAGTGTGAACAGCCAGCGATCAACTATTAATATATGTGTCTCTTTTACTCACACAGGATCTTATATCTTTTGTTCGTTTCTTGAGCGACAAAATAGTCGATAGCCAATCGTTTCCTCGCTGGCGGTGAGACAAGTGCTTAAATGACACGTCGCTTCATCGCTGCTTTGGTGCAACAACAGCGTCGAATGTTGGACACTGTCATATCGCAGCCTGACAACTTTATTATGCTCAAAATAACGGGTAAACATAAACACCGAAACTAGGCATACCGCTATTTATCATCATTAAATACTCCATACAACAAAATTACATGACTCTTTGACAGCATTAATAGCATCATTACACGGCAAAATGTGCGATTAACCACTGTTTCGGAAAAGTTCGAAATATCATATTCAGAGTTTATGAATAGTCAATTTATTTGACGAAAGCCTTCGGAAACCAGGCCTACCAGAGTTACGTTACACAATCGAAGTAGAAAAGGCACAAAAACACTTTTTTGAAACTTTACCGTACAGCGTTCGAGGAAAATTTAGTACCACGTCACGTTAACTCACCGGTTAGATTTATATCGTGACGCATACACTTCTATAAAACGATAAGGTTCTACAAATCGTCGCACGAGAATAAACCTATTATATTGCCAGCAGATGTAACTTGGCCTTATGTTTAGATATGCCAATTTACAATGTCTATTGACAATTGAAAATTTATCGTTTATAAAAACATCAAATGAGTGAAGTTTTTGAATAGACACGTCAATAGTAAAGTACATCATTTGGCAGCGCGAGCGCATGTCTTGGGCCACTTTAAGTTTTGCACCTAATAATAACTACATAAGCTTCTATTTCTCACCGAATAGAGTCTAAAATAGGTAGACAAAAGGTTTTTTATTCTGTGTTTGCTACATTGCCAGCTTGTAGTATCTGATTTATGATGTGGTTCGGACACCCAGCCAACAAAAAATCCTATCAATAGGACGACCAACAGAAATGAATGCTATTACAATACCCGCTGTAATTGTTTAGACAAAGGCACAAACTGACAACCCTAGCGGCTTAAAACTCAACGGCAGTACAATCAAAAACCAACCATAATTATTTCAACTTAAGTTAATTTCGTAACGAAGGTGTACCTCCGGTTGGGATGTTATAGGGTTGTCAATTTTTGAAGTAATATCTTTTACTATCAAAGCTTTCACCGATGGCAGTAAAGTTAATTTTTATGACATCTAAACAACAAAGCGGGCCATTATAGAAGAAAAGACACATTCCATAGTTTCTATTGGGACCATAATGGCGTTGTTTTAGGGGTCGAAGCCTTTGTGCTTCGGACACGCTTGCCCGTAAACTTTAAGATTCGTAATAAACTAGTCATTACATTAGCAATTGTAAAGTGTAGATGTATCTTTTTATAGACTAGGCGGTACTGGTTACTTTATTCGTTTTTTTTAATTTACTAATAGCTATTTCTTTTAGCGAAATTTTACTTAGTTTACCAAACTTAACCTGTCAAATTTAGCTTAATATATGAAAATTAAACCAGGTAGTAACTTTTTTTAGAAGCAGCGTACCTAAATAAAGCCAAATAATATATTTTTTGTGGAGACCAGATGTTAGAAGTAAGAAGTCGTTAGTTAGAAGCCGTGGTGGCCGAGTGGTGTGACCTATGGCCTCTCAAGCAGAGGATCGTGGGTTCAAACCCCGGCTAGCACCTCTGACTTTTTCGAAATTCATGTGCGAAATTACATTTGAAAAGTACCACGAGCTTTACTGTGTAAGGCTAGGGTGGTAACCACCACCCTAGCCCTCTCATTCTGAGAGGAGGCCTGTGCCCAGCAGTGGGACGTATATAGGCTGGGGTGATGAGAGACCAGATGTTAGACACATTTATTGAATTATACATAGGTATCGTAAAGTCGCAGGTGAGCAAGATAATTATTTATAGTTCGCTTAAATTTTCGCAAACGAGTCTTGTTTCAGCAGTCTTTTTCAGCTATTTGACTTTCTGTTCTTCGAAAATATTTGCACATTTACCCCCTACCGCCTATTCGAAAAAAACAAACAGAGACGGCATCACATTTATCCGTCAAATAAATTTAATCAATAGAAACAGCCCCTTAGACAATAAAAATAATTTACACCTTCCCCCCTCCGTCGGTAGGTAGAAATTTTTTAAAAAATCAAGATGGTAGTAAGTATATCAAACTTTCAAGGAACTCTATAACGGCTAAGTTTGCCTATATACCTAAACTTGGAAGATTCCGTATAAAATACGAAATCCTTAGAAAAATATCACTTAATTTTTTCGTAATGGCTACGGAACCCTATTTTGGGCGTGTATGACACGCTCTTGGCCGGTTTTTTATCCCTTATCCCCACTAAAATATAGAAAACCTACAACCTAACTTCATAAAATACGCTAGACGCATCTAACCATAACAAGCATCGAAACTTGCTAGTATTTGTAGACATTTCTCTTAACATTATGCTATTCATTGTTTTCATAGAAAATATTCTCAGTAACTGTTGTCACCACAATGCCACAAAGTTACCAACACCCGAACATCAAAAGAATTTTAACCTTAACAGTACATGAACAGCGTTTAAGACTAAATAAAATGAGACTGTAACTAAACCACCAGCGGGATAACAAAACGGTTAAAATAATAATGGGGGTGTCCAGAAAACCTGGTGAAACAAAACAGTTCATTATGGTCCTGGCGGGAAATGTCATGGTGATTGGAGACCGTTACCATAGAGTACAATGGCCGGTGCAAAAAAAAAGGTGGTCATAAACAAAGAATAATCGGTAAGTTGCTTGCATAAAGCTTCGGTATGGTAAGGCTTTGTCTTATTATATTGTATCTTGTATCTTTAAACGAGCAATTCTTCTCTATTTATTTAAGTTTATCGGGGATCTCGAAAATGGCTCTAACAATTTTGACGAAAAGTCCGAATAATATTTTTTGTGTTTATGTCAGTATGTACGAGTGTTTTGTGTGTGTCGAAACTAGTTGAACTGTTCCTGGCTTATAATCGTGAGTTGAATGGTTTAATTTAGTTAATTTTATGTCAGCCATCACCATCTAAAACGACCCCACACTACATTTTGCTTAGGAGAGCTCTGTCAACACCGGATATACGTAGACTACCTAGTTACTAGGTACCACAGACAAGAAAGTTGTCATAGTAAAATCTGTTGTTTAATGCTGGTTATTGCCAACGGTTTTTGAACGCATTATAGAAGACTTAAGGTATGTGTGTGTGTGTGTGTGTGTGTGTGTGTGTGTGTGTGTGTTATGGTATAATTATTGTAAATAATTTATTGCATCACGCGTTACTTTGCGGAGGTCCATATCAGCGAACTAAAACAATAACTTTGCTTACCCGCGACCTAAGCCCTGAGCCTAAGCTAGACCTAAGGTGGGTGGGCAAAGTTATTGTTTTGTTCATTAAACATAATATGTACCTACGTCATCCTAAAACACAAGTGACATTCCCTGTCACGCTTCAAACATCAACCATTTTGCTTTACATTGCTTCTTTGAATAAACTTTAAAGTGTAATAGAAATTAAAAAACTAATTAATTTTAAAAGTCGCTAAACTTATGTTGTTCATTTTGACCATTTTGATTTATGTTTAAAATTATTTGCTCATATTACAGGCCACACCCAGTATAGCTTAACAACTCGTTTTTTAATTGGCATCATGGCACAAAATGTAGCTATGAAAGGGGAACGCTCCAATTTTAAAAATATTCCAGCCAGCCAATTCAATCACAACTTGAGAATAGTTTAAAAGCTGTTCGATTTTTGAATTTCCCGCCAACAACTGGAGTTTGAACAAAACTGGCCAAGAGGGAGATACCCTTTCAGTAAGGGTTTCGTATTTAACAAAATAATAGTTAGAGCTCAAGTTGTCTATGAAAGTACCTACCAAAAATTTAAAAAAAGGTAAGTCAGACTGAAACAGTAAGCTAAACGTACGAGTGGTCGACATGATAATGCTCATTAGACGACACGCTGCTGCCATATATATTGCTAATGATATAAGATTAAAGATGCCAACTATTGGGACAGCGCAGCGACGAGCCCTGGTACATTTACCTTACTCAATCTTTGTAGCTTTAAGCAATTCAATCTTTCATAATAATTATCGATAAACGTCTGATTGCTTCTGTGAAATAAAATTTCGTAAGAAAACGCGAAAAAAAAGAAAATACAAATTAACGATTTTCTGATTTTTCTCCTTCACTTGTGCTTTAGGTACCTAATGCTTTATACTATATTTCATGATTCTAGGTTAATGAAAGGGTACCTAATTTTTCATTTACTCGTAATTGTCATCAAAACTTGACAGACAACACGGACAACTAAGTGATTGATCCTATGAGCTTCCCGTTTTTCCTTGTTACTCACGGATCCCTAAAAAGCAAATAAAAAACAATCAATTAGGTGAACTGTCACTGGCAGTGGCAAGGGAGAATGATAAAAGTCCAAGTTGTACAAAGATGTTCGTTATAAGGAGCCGGGGGACGATTATCGATTATTGATTCGATGGTTGTTTACGGAGAGCGCTGGGGCTTTGGGAACGCATATGCTTAACGGCTTTCACTTGTAATGTTGGTGTTACTGAATCGAACCTGTGTTTTATTCCAAAGTAGACGAAAAAGTAGGAGTAGTAATAAAGTATTATTAGTAGTACTACTACTAGTTGTAAAACTTTTTAATAAATAATAATAATAAATAAATTTATTTCGACCAACTCGGATCATACACATAGAAATTAAGAACATAAAAATTAAGAACAATAAGATTACATTACATCTATACTATACTAAGTGGGCAACACATGCAGCTGGTTCCAGTGGCACATAAATGGACCGTCATTCCGCTCCGCCACTGTCTTCAGGAGGCTGTTGGGGCTGCGAGTGATGCGCTGCAGCAGCGAGGCGACCCGTTTCCGCATGATTGCGTGAAAGCCGTCTGCATGCGCCTCCGCGAACATTCCTGACGCGCTGCAGCGCCCCGGCAGCCCCAGCAGCATTCTGAACGCGTTGTTATATTGAACGCGTAGGGCGCTGTAGGCTTTTTGAGTATAATTGACCCACAGGCTGCAGGTATAAAATGACTGGCAGTATGCCCACCTGGCAAACTTACGGATCAACATATTACTCCTCACCGCCAGCGCCCTACGCTCTCGCTCTATATCCTTACAGTCGCTAAGTGACGCTGTAACCCAATGCCCCAGATATTTAAACTCCTCGACTACCTTTAGAGGAGTGCCTTCGAGTTTTACTTGGGGAATACGTGTTTTTATTGTAGAAATATAGCTCTTTCGTTACTATCGATGTAAATTATCATGTTATTTTTTTACTAATAAATAAGTATATCATGATTTCTATAGTACCGACTAATACTCATTGGTCATGATCTGTCATGGCGACAAAATATAAAGAGAACTGACATTGTCATGGAGGTTTGCGCTGGTGTCGCCCCCTGCGCAGAGCTTTGCCTTATATGCCCTATTGAAAGAGAACGTCAGAATCGCATGAAAAAGTCAATAGATGGCAGACGAAAAACATAAGAGGCGATTACTCCGCCTATAAAGATGTAACTCTTAGATATTGATGATGATAGATTTGAGCACTTAAAGTAAGTACATACATTAAGAACTAAGTACATTCTTGGTAGGTACATGGATCTAATATTAAGGTCAAAAGAACTCTAAAGAAATAAAATACAACAAAGCCAAACAATGGAAGAAACCCTCACAAAAAGCCCTCATAAATAAAATCAATTGCACAAATCCTTAATACGCAAGATATATCTCCTCTCATATTCACACCCCAATACTAATTGTACAAAAACATCCCTAAAAACGTAACAACAAACAGACATACACAAAAGACAGATTAGCAGACAGGCGAGATCGTATTTAAGATAACCGTATTTTCGCTAAGTGTGCGATCGGCTTTAGATTGGAGATAGCGGGCAGCTGTGTGCGGCGGCCCTAATGTGACGTCATTGTGTTTAGTCCGGAAGACGTTTTTTTTAATGACACTAGAGGAGTTTGTTATCATGTGAGTACCAACTTACAGAGTCAAATTTAAGTCGAGAGTCGAAATCAAGACACTGTAATATACACATCCATGCCTATTCATACCAGCCAAAATGGCCGTCACTCAGCTATGTGTCGCGAAAAGATCTGAAGATGATTTCGCGACGCTGATTTTCAGTGACGCCAGTTACAGTTACATAGGTGGCTGTCACCAGGGACACATCCCAGCAGGGCTACTACGAAACTCGAAACTCGTAGTTCGCCTCGTGCCGTTCCTCTCGCTCTCGTATTAAACAGTATAAGTGTCAGAGAGACCGCACGACACGAACTTCGAGTTTCGAGTTTCGTAGTAGCCCTGCAGTACCAGACTGACTATATAACTTTCTTTTTCTGCTCATAATTCTGTATAAGACTGTTTGTTTCTTACAATAAATAAAAAAAAAATAATAATAATAACGAATCACTACTTGTTACAAAACGAGGATTACAGGACGAAACATTCAGTTACAGTTTACTGATAACATTCAGTATAATTATAAAAACATTGTGCATGCATTTGTGTACCATTGCTAGAAAACCTGCTTTCAAATAAAACAAACCGCATTCAAATCGGTCCACCCGTTTAAGAGCTAAGGTGCCACTGACAGACACACAGACAGACAGACACACATAGCGGTCAAACTTATAGCACCCCTCTTTGCGTCGGGGGTTAAAAAAATTGCCAGTAAAGATTACTATGAATTTAACCGCAACGTTATCATTTATCCGGGTGTAACAAAACACACGCTCTGCAAATACAGCCTCATGCCTCTATGGTTAAGCGTACTCAAATGTAAGAACGCAATAAAAGTATAAAAGTACGACCTATAAAAGCAACAATATCGATATTACATCGAGCCAAACGCTTTGTACGCGTACATTAAGCGTACACGTTTAAGCAGCTTATTGAATTTTTATAGTTATTTTGATCGTACGTACATTGTGAGGATAATCCGGTATGAATACATCGCATGTACACAGCTGACGTAGACAAAGGACTGTTTGCGAATCGCCGGTGATAGCTATTTGTTTTTTTTTATTATTTTACTTTTAAATTCGTAATGGCGGCGGTTTTGATGATGTTACTGGCTGGTTAGATGCAATTTGTTGGCTGCATTCAGGATAAGTTAACGCAGGAATGATAATAAAAATGTATGGGCTCTGATTGACTTTTTATTTTTATTTCTATTCATGTAGGTACATTTTTATTTTTGCATGCTTGATATTGGTGAAGTGTATGAAACATTATTTTTTTTACATTGTAACTTGTAGTATTGTACCACATTTTAAGCAAAATAAAGATATTGATTGATTAATCGAAAAATAAATAGTGCGAGAAAATTGCCTTGAAAATGGTTGAAAAAAAATTAAGGCGCTTAGAGCCTGCTTCTGTTATTTTTTTGACAGATATATCTAATGCCATCTCTATTTGATCGAAGAAAATAAACAAAGACAGTACCTATTACAGATTATGTCACATAAGATAACAAAAATTTAAACGGAGAAAGAAGTTAAAATAGGGGGCTTGTATTTTGTGATATTTTAGTTAGACAGGCAGATTTCAAAACATTATTCTTGTGTGTTGAAATAAATAAATAAAATTAAACCAATTTTTATCGCCAATAAACCTTTAATATCTCAATAAATTAATACTAAACCCTTTGCTCCAATAAATTCTTACCCATAAATGCCACCATCATAACAATGCAAAATTAAATACAATACAAAAAACCAAAAAAAAGCTAGTACGATGCGGAGAATTCTCTTTACACGCATTGAACTATAGACAATTGTATGACATAAATCATAGAGTTGACAAGAAAACATATATGACCAACGTAAAAATACAGCTTGCATTTAAAATTACAATCAAAATTGGCCCTTTTTGTTAGCAAACTACGATTACAAGTTCGAAAAAAGAACTGAATGTGATTCTGTGTATTGTATACGCATTCGCCGCCCTTTCGTTTAAAAACGACTTCAATCGAGTTGCGCGCGTAAATTATGTGACAACCCTAGACAATGGGTAGAAAAAGCTTCATTCGCTAATGGATTTTGTTCTCAAAAATTAATTTGGGGTACTCAACAAAGTGCAGTGTGTACGCACCCAATCAGGGGCAACCCTATCGCAGAGATGGGATTGTTTATTTAATTTTTAGGGAATAATATTTGAAATCAGTTTACGTGGATGATTTTTTATTTTGTTGAAGAAACTTGGTTATTTTCTTATTCACGTGCCTATTAAAACCTATATGTTTAGGTTGAAAATATTTTTTTCCTCTATTTTTACATCTTAATTATGGACGTTATTTTTTTAACTTTCTCATCACGTAATCTATAGGATAATCAATACTTACATGCAACACGTCTATACCAATAACAACATAATAGACGTGAGTTTTCAGGACTCAACTCAGATTCCTTGGAAAGTTCATTACGAGTAGATCTAATTGAAGGAAATAAAATATCTAGAATTAATCGTCAGGCTTGGTTTAACTTGGCAGTATGACACTAAGAACCGAGTTTAATGCTAAATACAGATGTATATTTTTCCCATTAAGTAACAATTAAAAATCATTACAATCAGTCTAAATTTTATTCATAAAAAAATAACGTCTAGAAGTAGGTAGTGTAAATACCTATTTTCTGATTGCTACTGGCTACACAAGTTTATAAATATGTAGTTTTTATGTTGGCAGACTTTTTTCTCTTACACTTCCGCTTCCATGGTGATGGTAACATCGCAAACTCGCGTGTGTGTTACATTACAACCATTTTCCCTTTTTACGTTATATAAGTATAGTGTTGTGTTTGCTTAATACCGTCAGTGAATAGCAAACTCGTCTTTCATTCGGGCCATAAAAAATCTACACTGTACAACCTAGTACGAGTAGGTACACACTCTAAACACTAATTAAACGGTATGCATAATCATCAGTTGAAGAAAATTTTTTTTTATTAGATGTAGATAACAAATAAAATATTGTTTATGTATTTGCTGCATCTGAATTAAAAAGTAGTTGTCGCAGCCCTACGCCGTCCGTCTATTAGCCAAGGGCGACAAAACTTAGATCTCCGGGTTACAGGGTGAAGTGGCATTGTCGCACAGCCCTAGCTAACTTTTTAATTTATTAATGCAAGGGTTGCCAGTCGTAAAAATTACTTTTATTGTTTGTAACGACGTCTCAGCCTACGTGATAACAATTTCAGCGTTATAAATTCACCTTTACAAAAAGAAGTATTGCGCCAACATCCAGCTTAAGTTGAACTGTAGTGCGGGTTTAAATTGTGGAGTAGAGGGCTCTAGTAAAATTTAATTTTAAAGCCCTGCGTGTGGTTTGTGAAGATTTTGAGTCAAGTGCCTTTGTTATTATAAAGTTTATGTCCCGTTAAAGGTTGAGACAACGGCATTACAATAGTTAATGCATGAAACCTGTTTAGAGTTTGATTTAGTGCACTGGGAATACTTTCTAGTGTAATTTATATCATTGCTAACAATTGCCGAGGCAATAAATAAAACGACAATGTAATTATTTCCATGAAATTTGGGCATTGTGGAGACCAAAGGGCTGCGCGAGGCTTTGTAGTGAATTCAAAGCTGTAATCGAAAAGATTTCCATTCGGCACAATCAAAGATTTTCCGACAAAAATATGGTAATTTCGTGTGGAAAAAATCACGAATCCCATTCTTAGTGTTCAAAGAATAACAATTTATAACTTCTCCTTGAGGAGTTGGGAACTTTGGAAGTGAATTTGTGTATTCAACCGCGAGGGGGCATTACTGTCGACACTTCGGCGGGCCGTGTTGATTCTATCAAAAATCCACTTCCGAGGTTTGCTTTGTAACCCTTTGAGTTCAATCTTTTCTTATTATAACTATACATAGCTATTGGTATATATGTGTAGCAACCAGCTCAGACCTTTCAGACGATGTTTGTACATATTGAAACATAGTAACTATAGGAGAGCCGTATTTTGTCAAGCTTTTATTTATTTTCCTATGTATACATTTTTTTAATCTGGCTCGGTAGGTACTAAGCTTGTTTTTGATATCTAAGTTGATTTATTTATTTATTCAGAAACAAAAACATATTGTGTTTCAATTGGAACATATAATTGCTTAGGTTATTTTATAAATTTACATTACAGTACCGTAATACAGTACCGTACAGTACAGTAACGTAAATTTAATTTTACGTTGTAAATTAAGTACATTACATTATAAATGACAGCAATAATCACAAAATAAATAGTAGTTATTAGTTACTAGCTGAGACGAAAAGAACATGCGGGTGAGCTTTAACTTAACAGTTTAATGATTCGCAGTTAATCAAATGCAGATTTATGAAATACTTAAGACTTGGTGTAGCTCATTCCGCAATATATACGATAGCAGTTGAAACACACCATTAAATCCAACTTCTTTAAGACTGCTACAAAAACTTAAGTGTAGGAAAGAAATAAGAAAATAAAGGGTAAGTAAAAATAGCACAGTTTAAATCATGCAATCCCAGGAGGCGACCCATATTTCGTATTGACATCGGCTCTCGATTATACGAAAACCTTGACTTAACCATTTTAGCTGAACACGTGAGGGTTGGCGCGACTGCCGTAACGGGAGTCCCAACGGAGGGAGCCCACTGGCAAAATTGCGTATCTCCACTACGTTCTTAATTCAAATTTAGACTGTGTGTAGATGTTGCAGAGTCTAGGTTGAAATCATATCACAGTAGAGTTAGGTAAATTTGATACTGTGGACTCAAGGGTCTTGGTATAGTGGTTGAAAAAGAAAATATTTTTAGGTAGGTACTTGTTAAATCTTATTGTCGTTTTAAGGAAGTTATTTTGTTTAAGGGTATTGAAATCCGTTGTTTGTATAAAGATGAACTGAATGAATGATGAACATTTTAAGCACTAATGAATATCGATAGGACAAAGTTTTCTTCATAATATGCTTTAGAGCAGTGACAAGAACTGACGAAACTTGTTTTATGCATAATAGACTACAATCAATCGCGATGTTAAACGAAGATATGAGAATGCGTTTTAATTGTATTTTTTATGAAACCGATGTTGCCGATTTTTTTTTGTTTTTTTTTTTTATATAATGTAATTACTTAAAATATAACCTTCAAAAACATTTAGGTACCTAAGTAGTATTTATTTATACGTTTAATTAATAGGTAAAACACGTATTATTTACTAACAATTTACTAACAGTAGTTTTACTATTTTAATACTGTCATACTAATTGCACAACAATAAGTTGTTATACTTCTATGCGTCCATTGTCCAGTAAAGTCTAATTAGTTTTGTTTGGTCGGTTGGGGATCGCGGGGACACCTGCCTCACGCCTCAGTGATTTGGTTTATAATTTAAATCAATGCCATGATACAATTCGATAAGTTTTGTTTCACGAAACATTGAAATTATTCAACACGTACAACTCTTATCCTACTAGGTATAATTACCAAAAATACCACCCTCATGTTCAGAGAAGAAAAGCGTATGGTTTTTACCATATTTTTTATTTATTTTTTATCTGAGAATGCGCATTGTTGCTATGGGTTTTTTTTTAATTATTTTTTATGTAACCAACTACCACTTATTATCTATGAAAAGTCAAAGAATTTAGCCATTACCTAAACCTTCTGACAAATGGACAGACAAATAGCAACACTTCAGCAAAGTTTTATTCTCATTTTGCACATTTTTACTTGGCGTTTAGACGAAAATTCTCATCCATCCAATAGTTATTAGGTTTACAGACAACAACCTGTGCAAAGAATGCATGGAAACAGAACAATTGGCCATCGACGTCCTGCTGTGCTACACCAGTATTACTCCAAGATGTCGTCAGCAACGGTAAGGGTATGCTAGACGTAGTTTAGGAGCTAGGCTGGCATCAATTACCTACAGCCGATCACGCAAGATAAGCGCCATAAGTCGTTGAGATGCAGAGAACAGCCCGCTACTACTTTATATGTTAATTCCACGGCAATATTTTCTTATTTTAACAACTTGCCATTCCGGTAACTTATGCTTGGTTTCTACAAAGAATAACATAACTTTCATACTTGTTTATACTTTGAGGTTCCCGGTAACTAAAGTGTCTCCAAACGCGTGAAATTGCACTACAATGCAATAATCATCCTTTTTGAGCTAAATACAACATACCTTTGCTTACAAGAAAATATCACATGTACTCTAAACCAAATCTATAAGGTATATTTTGGCATTAAATACGTTAACACACTTGCACACTTGACGTTGTAATGAAAAAAATAAATGCCTCTGTGCAAACCAATTGCATTCCTTATTATTTGTACGTAAAGGGCGATTTTTGAGTCAAATTTGATTTTACTAATAGAAAACATCAACAAAAATGTAATACTTCTAACATCACGACGGCTATCCACAGGGGTTGGATAGAACGATTGTTTAGAAGAAACCTTTAATTGTGTGGATTGTTTTTTTTTTCAAAAAGGGTAACTACTGAGGTTTTACTTAGTATTTAGTTCTGTGGTTTTTGATGCGGGTGCAATTTTTGGGCAAATTGTTTTGTTGCTATTGTTCGTTCGTTTCCAAACAAACTGTGGTTTGAAAGAAACAATACTGGCTTAGTACAAAAGAAGTTTAGAGAACAATTTTCAGAAATGTCAAATTGCCTTAAAAGATTTACGACCTAGGTAATATAGCGTAAGCGACGTGGCGCTTGTGAATTTATGCCACACTTAATTTGGTATCTAACTGAATAGCAAAAAAAAAGATTTTTTGTTGAAAGTATTAGCAGCGTGTTTAAAGCGTGTAAGAGTTAACTAAATAAATATTTAAAGTAAAGGTTATTACATTAGTGAACTAGGTCGACAGATTATACAAGTACACTTAAAAAAAAACTTAAATAGAACTACCATATTCTTCGTACTTTACCAGGGTACAGCGGGAAAAAACTAGCCGAAAATGATGTGTACTTAGAGCAATTGAAAATCCTAATTCAACTGTCTAACTCCGCATGTACGAGTAGGTATAACTTTAGGGTTGTCACGCATTTCATTGCACTAATGCATATTACATGTCCAAAGTTTGGGCGAAGACGTGCTGCTGCATATTCATGACAACCCTAACTGAGCTAGGGTGCTAGATTAGCTTAGGGTTATAAAACGTATTTTTTTTTACTTTTTTTTTACAGTGGATATTTATTGACAACCGGTTTTGTTCTGCCTGAATTGGATAGTTTCTTGGGTAAAAATAATATAATTAAGTATACTAGTGTTTACGCGGCTTCGCCCACGTTAATCCTTAGATCCAGCAGCTGAATTTAAATTTTTGAGGATTTTTTAAATTTCCCGCGGAAATTCCCGAAAATTACTAATTAAAAGTTAGTTGTTTCGAGATTTTATCCCTATCCCGGGGGAACATCGGAATAAAATGTAGCCTATGTTTTATTCTAGATATCCAGCTATCTGCATACCAAATTTCATCACTTCACTCACTCTCACTCACTCAATCACTTTCGCATTTATAATATTAATAATGTCCGTCAGTAAGAATATCAAAAGATATTATAGAGACGTATTTTTTCTTTTGTAATCAAATAAAAATTGTAAAGATAAAGCGCGTTAGAGTTCGGGAGCGGGGTCCGTGACCTCACTTCGTGCTAAAAACGTCACGTGGAACTTTGTCCGGCTATATCTTCATAATTTTTTTCCTGCTGAGCTGGCAACGTTGCATTTTTGTTAGTTTTTCTCGATTATTCCATGAAAATTGAATGAAAATTAATAATGTGATCTGATAGAACTGTTCTTAATATATAAGTTAATGTGTCTACTCCAATAATTATATATATAACGCTCTTAATTTACAAAAGAAAAAATGTGCTCAATATTTTCTAATCATGAAAAATGAATAAAGTATAAGAGAAAAATAAACAAACGCATGATATTGAGAAACCTTTTAATAACATTATCTGGCAGGTCTTAAGTTGGCTTTAGACTGGGCAAAGTAAAAGAGAGATTTAAAAAAACTGCTACCTACTTAAAATGATAGTTTAATTGATCCTCTTCTCGATTCTGAACAAACTAGTTACAGGTTTTCATTTATTTAATTAACACCTTGCTCGCTAAGTTTTAACTCTTCCTCTGGAGGTTATCCTTACTTCCTATTATCCATACTTCCATACTTAATATTATAAATGCGAAAGTGTGTGTGTTTGTATGTTTATGCGTTTGTGTGTTTGTGTGTATGTTTGTCCGTCTTTCACATCGAAACGGAGCGACGGATCGACGTGATTTTTGGCATAGAGATAGTTTATGGGCCCGAGAGTGACATAGGTTACTTTTTATCCCGGAAAATGCAGTTCCCGAGAGAGCAGCGCGCGATAACCGTATTCCACGCGGGCGAAGCCGCGGGAAAAAGCTAGTATATATTATAAATTCGAAAGTTTGTGACTGAGTGAGTGAGTATGTTCGTTACTTCTTCATGCTGAAACGGCTATACGGATTTGGATGAAATTTGGCAAAAAGTTAGTTTATAATCTGGATTAAAACATAGGCTACTTTTTATCCCGATATTCTCACGGGATAGGAATAAAAGAGTTTTGAAATTTTGGATTTTTTTTTAACACAGCCTCAATGAAGACCACGATATAAATTTTGGGAATATCCAGGTGATTTTTTTAAAATCCCTAAAATTCAATTGTAACTACCAGACCGAATAGTTTACGCGTGCGAAGCCGCGGGTAATCTCTAGTCTTATTATAACTTGATACTAAATCCCCTCCTCGGCGACGGCGAGTCTGGCGGCGCGGGCGCAGGAATGCCGTCGGCCGGCGTGGGCGTCATTGAGCTCACAGGTGTGTGGGTGATACGGCCGTTTTTATTTTAGTTTAAAACTGACAGATGATTCACACACTTTAGATTTTGAGAAAGGTTTTTTGGAGACAAGTTGGAAATTCAGTAAACATCCATAGTAATATTATAAATGCGAAAGTGTGTGTGTGTATGTATGTTTGTCCGTCTTTCACATCGAAATGGAGCGACGGATCGACGTGATTTTTGGCATAGAAATAGTTTATGGGCTAGAGAGTGACATAGAATACTTTTTATCCCGGAAAAATGCAGTTCCCGAGGGAACAGCGCGCGATAACCGAACTCCACGCGGGCGAAGCCGCGGGTAAAAGCTAGTTGTATGTAATTAAGCGAGTGAAGGTACTTTTATATGTGAAATATGATATATGAGGTACCATATCTATACATAGCTCTGTGTTAAGATAAACATTACCTTTAAACTCTATGTATATAAAAAAAATCTTAAGTACCCAGTAACATGTGAGATCACCTGTGCCAGGAGATCCCGCTCTTCCCCAGTCGAACCTTGTAATTTTAATGTAAATTAATGGAATTAATAAAAAATAAAATAATTTAACAACAAAAGTACCAAATACAAAGAAACATTTATGTGTATGTTTGTGTGTGTCTATTGTGTGTGTGTGAGTACATTGTGTCAACTATATATGATAGCAACTCTTCAGTTTTCTCGTAATTTAATGTAAGCCATCACAACTTTTTTGCACTCCCGAATCATAAAAAATATCAATAAATAATATTAATTGCCTAAATATGAAAAATAATTTTTCATGACCAATTTTCATGAATCATGTTTTGCAATAAAACTGCTAAGGAACTGAATATATAAATACTGAATAGGTAAACAAAGTGATAAATTGAATAGATTTCATACAATACCTAATGAAATTAAGTTTTCTCAGAATTTCACCTATGCCATAACGTTTTAAACTTTCGTGATTCTCACTCATAGTCAAAATACCATCCCCCCTATCACCTATGCCGTCGTCAATTGTGTATAAATGCATACAAACTAAATTCAGGTCATAGTATGCTCTACGAGATGTAAGAATGTTCGTACGGTGGATCTATAGTTTTCCATATTTTTAAAGAGCCGTGGGAAAAACCTAAAACTTACGTCTCATTCTACTTATCTATTCTTATTTTGTCACGTCTTAATATTTTCCTACCTATGTACTTCGATTCGAACTCTGTACCGTCGGCTATTACATACCCGATCAGTGTCACTCACTATTGTCAAAAATAACTCTATGTTTACTCCCTGGCCAACAGAATAGTCCGTGATCACCTACGCATGCGTAAAGAGTCAAATAATAACATTATTATTAGAAACATCAACAATCATACCACTTCTGTCAAAAAAATATGTGTCATCCAACAACAAACCTTCATCTGTAAGTCTTAGAACTGTATCAAATTTTATAATATTACTTTTATAACATTGTGTGGTGTATCAAGGTACATTTTTAAGCGTCTTTGTTGCTTGATCGCCGTCCAAAATACCACAATGCATACTATAACTATTCAACCTTTTCAGTAACACCTTACCGGGCGATGGCTTAAGCCTGCGACATAGCTATACTTTCGACCAACTCGCCTCCGAAATATTCAAATTCGACCTCTATCACGGCTTCACACAGTCGATATACGTTGACGACATGGTGGTAGTTCGTTAGGTTACTTTTGGAAATAAAATTAGGGATCTCAAGACGACCACCGCTTATGTCAATAGATGATTTGGAGAAGTAATATATTATCAGAAAATTTGAGGAATAAAGTTCTTTTGATCCATAATCTTCAATGAGTCTCTTTTTATTATGGCTACCCCCGATGACTAGCGTCTCAGAATTCTCAGGCGCTAATGAGGTACTTGATAAAATACAAATATTCTAAAGTGAAAAACTACACGCCAATTATTAATATCTAGGACATTTTATTTAAAGTTCACTAACTTTTAATTATTACTTGTTCCCTCATAATTTTGGATTGTTTTCAAACAGATAACAAATTACGATTTTTTTCAATGTTCGCGTTAAGAATTATATTTTTATTCTTCGTAACTTTATCTTTCACAATGACAAACACGTTTCTCTGAAGCATCACACCGGTGCGTATTGTTTAGAACTCACGATTTAAAACCGTCAACAATCGTATCGATGCTAGGATCGGCGCAAAATATTTACAAAAATATCACAAAGAATGGTAACTGACGGGTCCAATGATGCGGTCTGCTTTTGATCTTATTAAGATGCAGCTTCATAGGTTTTATCAGGATTTTGATTTTTTTTTAAATCTACTCACCGGGTTCCGCAGGCTGGCCTTTGAAGCCAGAAGAAACCCAATTGCAGAAGACTCAATCGCAAATATGAAATGGATTCCCAAGAACATCCTATCTTTGGTCTAGCAATGGGGTAAAGACCTATACCTAGTTCCAGGTAAAAGTTTAGCATCATATCACAACCAGCAGTATTCAGAGAACGAAAGGGTGCTCTATATTTTAGTCTACCGCCTCTTTCATGCAATTTACAACTTTGCCATTAATAAATTACTAGGTATCCAATTTATAAATCTGTACATAATTTCAAGTTATTATGACCACTAGAAATGGCCAATTCATTTATTTACTTAATTACTTACTCCGTTTTACATACGTACCAAAATTGTCACAAGTTAAACAAAAGATTGGTAAAAAATGGACAATCCTGCTACCGAGCACAGACTGCTTCCGAGACAGGGAATTAGGCAGCCTTTTTTAATTTTTCACGCGACAAATCTTTGGCCCTGAGCTATGTATTTACTATCATATTTAAAGACAACAAATCGTCCATAAACAAACCATAGAGAATCATTCCTCTTTGAATCAACCGCACACTTTGACATTCCGAAACCAAAGGGACTTCACCTTAACGAATCGGTGATACCACAGATAAGAGTAACATTTAAGATTCACTTATTGTTCCCGATCTGACCGCTCTTAAGATGGCCCGATATCTCTGATGTTGACAAAAGCGCTGGCTCTTTGTCATATTTTAGGGGTCCACGATGTTTGGCGATCTTCGGGATAACTATGAGATCCTGTATGTATGTTGTCTCGTCTTGGCCTATATGCATTACTTACATCCCACTGCAGGACACAGGCCTCCTCTCACTTCGCCTCACCATCATCATCATCATAAATAAAGAAATGTTGCTGTATTAAATAACATTAAAGTGGTTATACACGTTTTATTTTATACAAGCTTTTAATTAACTTGTCCTGTTTTTGAGTCAAATCTGGCAAGTTTATTTTAATCCACTTTTAGTGGTCGGATTGACTTGAAATTTGGTATACATAAGTATGTTGAATGACTTGTATGTACAGTTAACAAAAAGTAAAAATCTCCTTTAAAAAATGAAAATTTTGACAGAAACTTACTAATTTATTTATTTTCGTACTGAACAGAAAGGAAAAACAATTATTGCCCATATAAAATAATTGCCACTAGAACAAGTAAATTCATTCATTATGTGGCAAATTTGTTACGTGTTGCTACTTATCAGATACCTACTAACAGATAAGACAGCTTAATTCCTACAGAACCCATATAAAGTCAACAACTGGTCATCAATCGAGTATCTTTGTCTTTACCGCGGCTATTAGACGACCGTGACCGTAAGTCATTCTTATGACTAATGTGCCCGTGTCATTTATATTACGCATTGTATTGTTTTTGACATCGTGTCCAATTCTGCTCTCTGGGAAAAAACTGCCAACAAATATAAACATCTTGATATTTGACATATTTGACGCTGGCATTAAGCATATTTAATATACCAGAAGAGCTTTGAGAATGAACCCTAATAGAGTTTGAAAAGTGTCGACATCTTGTGGGGTGTATATGTAACAATTTTTAATTTTTGTGGAAGTGAAGGAGGTTAGATTTTAGCATGAAAACACGAGTCGCACAGAAGCAGCTGCAAGACAGATGATTATAGTTTTTATTTTTCATATTTTTTTGCCTAGTGCATTTGGCGAATAATTCAATTAACGCTACCCCGCGAGAACTATGGATTTTTTTACTAAATTTGAAGCATCCTAAACATTTTAACGGGAATTATTAGCAGGGCTTATTGTAGCTACCAACTTGTTTCAAAACTGCAAAACAAAAGGCGGTTAGGTACGAAAAGATTAGCAACATAATACTGTCCCCAACGATGATAAAAACCAAAATTTAAATACAGAATCGCACGCAAACAAATCAAAATCATATCCAATTTAAATTCTGCCGGATTACGATTTCCCAATAATCATTCACGACTCCCGGCTGTTCTGGGGATTAAAAAAACATGTCGGCCATTAAAACGACAACCCTTTTCACAGGTTTTATCATAATCCCTGGCAAAACAAACCGCACACCGACCTTGGAACCTAATAACCGTTCTAAAGATCGAATTTGAGGTTCCAAAGAATTTATGAGATGTATCCATAACAATTTTTATGACAACCGTTTAACATTATGCATATCCTTGAGGGGCGTCTGATTCTGGTAATGCGATTGTAGGAAGACTTGAACTGAAACAAAACTTCAACATAAAAGTTACGTGAGTGTGATTTACGGCTATTCAAGACCAGAAAGAATAGGCTGTTACTGAACTAGGGAGCTTCATCTTCAGTCATATCTACATTTCTTCTCTTTCAAGTTGCTATGCTACATTCTTGACAGAGTGTTCGTGGTCGTCAGCTAGGATTTATAATGTACCTTGATGACAACTTTCTTGGGAAAACAGTGTGGTGATTTCCCTCCTGCCTGCCACACCGCAGTGCTGGAGTCTGGAGTTCGTACTTGGCAATGTAGAATGCTGCTGCACATCTCATATCAGATCCCTTAGTCGCCTTTTACGACACCCACAGAAGGAGACAAGTCCATCTTATTCTAAAACGCAAGACTGCACGGACTATCTGGACTTACGATAGGTAAATACTAAAAAAAAGCCTAGATTTAGGTACTCCTTAGCGATAAAACTAATAATAGTAGTGTATGTATGGCAATTTTTAAGTTGTCATTAGAATAGTGACACTAACATTATGTTCTTACAAGTAAAGGTGTCATAGCAGAATGCGCGGTATTTCCGATGGATGTGTATTTTATTATTGTGTTAGTAATTAATAGAGCCTAATATATTTTATGAGGATCGTAAATTAGCGGTTTCAGAATAGGATGTCGAATAAATTAGAATCACGGCTATAACTTTAGGAAGTAATGAAGTGGATTCCTGAAGCATAACTAATTTGGCATATTTGGAATTGTTTAAAGCTAACACACGCTTACTTGCTTTATAAAAAAAAAGGATCCAAAACAATTATTTTTTCTCTATTCTAGGATGCGTGCTGTGGTCAAGAAGCGCACCAAAAAAGTCAATTCTTAGTAAAAACTTGCGTGCTGTACTGTAAAAAAATGCACCAGTGTCTTACGTAATGATTCATAAAAATATGCACCAAAACCTAAATACTATCAAGTAAACCTTATCTAAAGACACCATCATACATAGTAAATCCTCAATTATTCGTTCAAAAACCATAGGTAATGACCAGCATTACGACATTGGATTCTATTATGAACACGGCTGTATCGTAATGGTCATAGATTTTATACATCATTACAGCACGGGAGGGGGGGGAGGCGCACAAGCAGCAGCACGTCGCGCGCGCAGCGGGCGCAGCTCGTGTGGCAGACATACCTACCTAGTTCTCGTTAATGCAGGTCATTCTCAATGGTTCTTGAACACATGATAGAGGATTTAATATATGGATATAGATAAAATATTGTATGCAACTGTACGTAATTAGGCCTTAAAATACTCATGTGACCCTATTATCCCACCCAGAAACCCACACTCGTGTTTTAAGGACCCCTATTACGATACAGTTGCATAAAATACTATATACCTACCAACAATTAATCTAAATTTTTTCTTGATCATTTTTGACTTTGAAATGAGATTATAGCGCTAGGATTAACTACTACACTAATTTGCTACTGTCGTTCGAAACTCAAACCAAAAAAAAATATTTTATTTTTCTTTCTTATTCGAATCTTCAGGAAATCGAAGAGTTTCGAGCGTTATTAACATTGTAGTTGTACTGTACTTGTGTTACAAACGCTCTATTTACTCACGACAGAACGAAAGAAATATAATGTGTTTGGGATAAGAGGTTCCGTGTTTATTTGGGCGTCAATGTCGACCTTTAGGTATAACCCACATTATAAAAACTCATTTCCTAAATAAAAACTTCGATCATATATCAATTGTCACCAAAGCAGGTGTCGTCTATCATAAAATGTATATCTATATATTTATGGGTCCTTTTTGTGTGCTAATTGGGGCATGTAGGGGCTATAAATACATAAAAATACGTATAAATACACAAAGACGGCTATCGTGTGATTCCTCTTTAATTAAAAAGCCTTTATGGCATTGTAAAAGTGTCTAAGCGGAACATAGAGCTAAGAAGGTAATTTTCATTTTAGATTTGACTGCAGAAAAAAAAATCATCTGGTTTTGTCCGATTGAAAAATATAGTAAAAATCCTTCCTAAAACAAAATAATTTCACACGTGAATTCCGAAAAAACTTTTTTTTTTATTCGACTGGATGGCAAACGAGCAAGACGCCTTAAAAGCGCTTAAAGGTCCATGTATATTTCGAACTCACGACTCTCGGCTTGAGAGACCATAATTAATTCACTACACGACCTCTACTAGCGGTGGTAAATAGATATCTATATCACGTATACAACGTGCCTCATCCCTCTGGGCAAAGATATAAGTATGTGCAGTGTGCACGTCACGAAATGGTCCCAAATCAGCAAAAAACTGCCGGTCTTGCGATCGGCGCTGATCTTCCCATGGGATCATCTGTATGTTAAATAGATCTCGATGAAATATCCAAGAACCCATGTCTATCCGTTCCTAACCGCAACGCCAGTAGCCCGTCATTAGTACCCGCAGACTTACAACACATTAATTGACGTATATATCACTCCGTCCGTCCGTCCGTCCTGAACGGTTTATTATCCGCACAGTAGCACCCATAAACTTGTGTAACACGAAGCCTTACGATGCCGCTATAAAGCTACAATTTTGATGTAACCCCTTCAGATTCGTATTGAATATTATGAAACAAGAATTGGGATTGCGTTGCCTTTTGTTTTGTTGGAGGCCTTTTCTGTGGACTGGAGGCTTTCAATTGTTTCTTGCAAGTGCTCTGTCCTTTCTATTTCTGACGTCAACTTAGCTATTAATAGTACTTGTGTGTTCAACTATTGGCTGATTGTGATCGAAAATTGAACTTATGGGTCACAACGACCGATGGTGAGTTTTTGTCAGTGGACATACTTTATTATTCAAACATGTAGTCATTAAGATATGGGTGAGAAAATATGAGGTCCGAGTGCCGCAAGTGTTTTTCACAACTTATGATTTCTTGTTGTTTAAAGTAAAAAAAAAAACTTTATTTAATAAAAAGGAAGAATAGTTAAAAACGTAGAAGTATTCAGTCACATGTTTCGTCAAATTAATTAAAAACCTACAAATAACACTTTGATACATCCGCAACAAGCCTCGTCAAAGCACTCTTGTCAATTTCCATTTTAACAGTCGACAAATTGAATAATGTACCAAGGCGGAACCTTAGTGCTACTAATGTTATATTGTCATCCCATACTTTTGTCAAGGAAATTATAATGAAATTGACTACTAAAAGGTTCAATCCTGGTACAAAAATCCGTTTGTTCGACTGGAAATATTATTAGTAAGGATATTTAAAGGTCCTGGAATACAATTAAACTGTAAAGTACTTTCCAGATGCCTATCAAAAGACCACTTTTATTCTTAATAATAATTCCGCATTGTTTCACACTACACTCCACAGCTTAACACGGTAGAACGATACAACCAGTGCATTATGACGACACAATGACTGGACGCCGATAGCATCGTTCAATTAACATTCCAAGATGGCTTCCTGTCACACGGGACTGACGTAAATGTCAAAATGCCATTTTTGAGATTGCATTCTCACCAGATGTTACGTCATAAAGCTTACGTTTTTTTAAGCAACAACTGGGTTAAGAAAAAGTTTGAGGGTGTTCCGAAGTAAATCTAGGGAATGATGGTGTCTAATGTTAAAAAAATACACAAATACAAAAAAAAATTGCTATAGCTAAAATATATCGAAAGTTATAGATGGCAAGTCCATATCCCAGTTCCAATTGTTCCATCCCACCCATCCAATTAGTACATTATTATGTGGAACAATAAAATCATAGAACTTGAAAAGGTTAAAATAATTCCAATATTATCAGCTAGCTACTGCTACAGTTTCTTTGTCCATAAAAAAACATTTGCATACGAAGAAAAACGTTCTACAATGATTTATTGGAATAACTGTCGACAGTTATCTTATTAATATTTTAATGGCTCAAAACAGCTTTTAGTTTAATAATAGGACGTGGACTCAATTAAATTTGCCATAAATAATAGTAAATCATAATTTTAAAGTCCCAAAAACACGCGAGAAAATGTCCCGCCGCCTTCACCCGGTATTAATCAAAATACGTCGCAAAAAAGAGATAAAATGGCCACTGGATTAAAAATTTCATAAACCAACGTATTTGCATCTCACTCTGAGTCTTTCGTGACCTGAGATTAGGTTACGTTTTAGGTGTTTTCGATAGTGAATATAAAATTGTGTGAGGTGTCAACGGGATGTTTTTTTTTGTTTTTTATTGTGATGAGACATACTCCCCGTTGCGTTGTAAAGGTCAAACTAAAGACACGGCAGGTCCACAACACAAAATTACCTGTTATTAATGTAGACTTAGACTTAGACTAATATTATAATTTCCTCATTTTCGAAACGGATGCGAAAGTTTGTGCGTGTGTATGTTTGTAATAATATCCCGGACAGACATACGAAAACATTTTTGCCTAAGCTAAAACGGCGATATGTTTCGTTCGGTCAAATATGAAACGTCAACTCGTACTGATACGCTACTACTACATATAAAAGGGACTTTACTTTTTTTTTTATTGTCTATGAGACCAGCTTCCACAGTAAAAAAACTGAACAGAAGCATAATTTCCACACCGTTCAACTAGCCTACTTCAAACATGGAACACCCTTATACAGCCTCGGAATCCAGCCGCCAATTTGACATTTGTGGACTAACAAAAAAAAATAGTTTCCATAATTTCCAGCCAGCTTGTCCGACATAAGGCTACGCGCACACCGCCGGCCAGCGACTCAAAGCGTCCGCCCAGCGGGATGCAGCCACCACGAGCGCATAAATTCACTATTTGTCACGGCATTAACACTCGAAAAGGGGTTTTATCATGTCGCCCTCGTATCCGGTAATCGCCCGTATGAATATTACGTGCCTTTTAAATCTTTTGTGGTGCGCCGTGAAAAATACCTCCTTTGTACGTTTCGCTCGTTGCTTGGATATGAGTTTTGTTTGGGTTTTTATTCTTTACGTATTTTAAGTGCATTCGTAAGTTGAAATAAATTGTGGGGATACTGTGGATAGAAAAAAAGTTATGGGATTTAAATTGCAAGGCACATTTACCTACATTTCTTGCGCATGTTGATGTCGAAGAAGCTTGTGCATAACATTATATTTATTTTTGCAGTGGTGCAATTATTATTATCATTTGTGTATATTGAAAAAAAAATAACCTAACCATAAAAAAACATTTTTAATACAAGATTTTTTTGCTGACTGTAATTTTTGTTGACTGTACTTTCATTGTCAGATTGTCACCCGAACTACATTTGCATACCAAATTTCAAGTCGATGCTAGGTATAAACCGTTGAAGAGTTCCGTCCTGCGGAGACGATCCTGGCTGGACTACCAGGATGTCACTATTAAGTTATTGTATTGTCACGCGATTTACATAAGTATTCCAAAATTTCAAGTCAATCTGACTACTGGAAGTTGGTCAAAGTTAATTTACAAGATTAGATTACAGACACAGACAGACAGACAGACAACGGGACAGGTGAAACTAAATAAAAGCTTGTAATATCGAAGATCTTCTACCCCAAAACTAACACTGAGACAACAAAATTCGATTTATTTACAAATTTGATTTAATATCACACCCAATGATTTATAGTAATTGCGTAAACTACCATCTGCACAAAACTAATGAAATTTCCGCGCAACGGAACACATCCATCGAACAATAGTGAACATGCGCGTTAAAAATCGCAAAAAAAACTGACGATTCGAGTAAAGAGCGATTGTGAGCGATTGTTGTGCAAACTTGCGATTCGATGCGGTTAATGGGGCGGCAGTAAACGCAGTCGTTTACCCGTACATGTGAACCCAGCTTAATGATTTAGAACTAACTTGGAGTCAATAGTCCAGCCAAAAGGATCTTCAAACGTCGAACAATTAAGGTTGATTTTTATTTGTTGCAAATAGTTCCTTATGGGTTAGGATTTAGATAAATAGCGTAATATTATAAAAATAATTTCTATTGTGCTAGTGAGAGTCGTCGTTATAATTTTTTTAACGTCATAGATCTGTCGGTGCCTTTGCGCAACTCAACTCATGCGCACTCAAGTAGGATATTTTCGAAATATTGAATATACGTAGATATAATTATCAGGATGTGATATTGATATTTCCGTTTTTAGGAAATTCAAGTGGCGGCATCTTCTATTAATAATTATCTACTTCCCTTTTGTATATTAAGGTATATGATAATAAAATTGTATTCATTTTGCAATTGTTGGGTGTATAAGAAATAATCCAGCTAATCCTATTGATATTAAAAATGTGAGGCTTGTGAGCTTGTGTGTGTTTTTTTTACTCTTTTACACTAAAACTGCCGAACAGGTTCGATGTAGACAGAAAAATGAATAATAAAGTGACCTCATAAGGGTTCCTTTCCTTTTAAGATACGGAACCAAGCCGAGCCAACATTAAAACAAAAATAACCAACCTCCGATAGAATTGACAAAGCTCTACAATCCGAACAATTTTAATTACAAGTCGGAACTTAAAAACAAAACAACGTCTATTAAGAAATTTCAAAACACCCTTTTTATTAAGATACGATCGATCTTGTATCTGTATCTATGGGTATTAATCAAAAGGAATGCGCGGCGCGGCTTCATAGAAAAAACATATGTATCTAACAAATAAAAACAAAATAGCATTAAGTAGGCAACGAAAAAAGTTCATTGAGTAAGCCTCCTTATGGATGGGACCGTTGTCGACCCAAAACGACTCAAGCGAATCCTTTCTATCATCCCAAATCAAACCATACTGAAAGCATAAAAAGTGTATTTTGGAAAGAAAGTCTCAGTAGCTTGTGTTCTTTTTCAGTAACGAATAGCGGCGACTCTAACGTACACCTGTTAAAGAACTCCCTTCAAAAATCCTTTACATATTTTCGTAACGCATTCTTCAGAAAGTCTTTGTGTTTATTTAAAAAAATCATTTCTGGACGGTACGTTCGTAAACTTGATTAAAATGACGCAGCGCTTCCCGAGGGCTTCCGAACGAGTACTGACAATGACGAGGGCGTTTATATCTTTAATTATTTCTACTCGTATATTGAAATGGAGGTTGGTTGGTTAGTTTGCTGAGGTATTGTGGCGATCCTAAGATTGCGGATATAAAGCATCTCTGTCGCACGCGCGGAGATGCTTTTCATTTGTGTAAAGGATGAGGTAGGGGGTAAGGAGATTCAAACAAGTTCTAATTTTTCTCGCGTGGAGAAGTTGGGGGTTAGCAATTGGTTAAAATTGCCTTAATTAGTAAGCGAGTAGTCCAAAACTGGTTCAAAAAGGAACAATGTGTGCTGTTTTTTTATTCGACTGGTAGGCAAACGAGCAAGAGGGTCTCCTGATGGTAAGAGATCACCACCGCCCATAAACATCTGCAACACCAGGGGTATTGTAGATGCGTTGCCAACCTAGATGCCTTAGATGGGATACCTCAAGTGCCAGTAATTTCACCGGCTGTCTTACTCTCCACGCCGAAACACAACAGTGCAAGCACTGCTGCTTCACGGCAGGATTAGCGAGCAAGATGGTGGTAGCAATCCGGGCGGACCTTGCACGAGATCCTACCACCTGCAAAAATTTGCATTTTGCATTGCAATTTTTTGCATGTTAATCAAAAACAATTTTATGCTATATTTAAATATCATACAACAGAGTTATAAGCGGTATAATATAAGTATACCAGTACTATGCGCTATGTCTCCTACATAAAGAAAAGAGGAGCTATTTTTTTATTGTTTCGTTGCATCCCAAAATCAGTAACTAACCAATAATGAGAATGCCTAAATCAGAATTCGAAAAACATCTCTGTCCGAGGGTGTTCCTCATTGGCTATAAACCGGCGTCGGCATGTCTGCGCTTGCGACGGGTTCTCGTTCGATCTATAGCCGCTATTAAAATACCTGCGGCGGGAGGCGGGTTGTGTATTTTGAACTTGATTGAAATCCGGTTCGAAGGACCATTTCGTGAATGTGTTTGAAGGACCAAAAGAAGGTTAGAAAAGTTTGGTTTCGATTTACCTATGTGGGAGTTGGTTAATTGTTAACAGTAAACGTGAAATTTGGTCCTGCCAATCTCCATTTTAACATTACATACTCACTGATTGTTAATTTTGTTGTAGAGACTTGGCATATGATTAAAGTAATTCTTATTATGATTAATACCGCAACTGGGACTTAATCACGACGATATATTGTTATAGTTACCTAGACATTCGTTCAAGTCCCGGGGGTATGATATTAATTATAAGTGAAAATCGCGATGTAAAAACTGGTTGATCAAGTAAATAAAGACAATTTTTAGTGAAGATAAATAACACACACACACTTTCAAAAACCCAAAACGGAACCACAATTGTTGTTTCAATATGGGATGTTATTTTAAATTCTGGCAGCACATAAATTTGAAAGTCACCGGGCATTAAAAACCAAACGAAGAGCTACCGGTCGGTCGAAAACAAAATACGTCACGTCAACGAAAGAAGTGCTCAAATTAAACTGCCTGCCGTCACTCGATAACTGTTGTAATTACGGACAGTGAATCCGAACAACCGATTCGAGGTCGTCAATTTAGATGGACACTAACCGTCACATTTAAATAACGTGTATTTCATCACACTTTACACTAAACTAACCTCTGCGTACACCTTCACTGCTAAGAGAGTAAACTTAAGATTGCTTCTTGCAAGACTCAGATAAGAATTTGCGTTGTAAGACAAGCGTACATGTCAAGATTCTCTTTTTAAAAAACGTTAGACCATTAAATCGTAATGAGTGGCCGAAAGTGGTTCCTTTGTACGACCACGTGCCACTATAGGCCACAATGGACTAACTACCGTTCGATGTAATACAATGGTTAGAAATAATTGTACAATTAATGTAGTAAATTGTTAGCTAAGTGTGTACACTGTTTCACGTAAATGTTTTGGATTGTGGAACATAACAAGCAAAGTTCACTTTTAAGAGATGGTGATAAAGGTTGAAATAGTTTTGTGTATTTTGAAAAATATGATTCGGGTGATGGTTGACTGTACGGTAGCTTAATGACACTTGAAACAGTCGAAGTCAGAGATGTAATTGGAAGTCAAGAATGAAGTACAATGTATTTATAAGGGTTCGATAAAAAAAAAGTAACTCCTAAGATTAAAGAGTCTTGAGATTATTACAAGTATGTTACAAATGTTAAGGGTCCGCCAATTTGTTTGGTACTGTTTATTAGGTAGACGTGGACGGAACCAATATTGAATTTTCGTAGGTTTTTATATAAATTTTAAAATTAATTGCGTAGGCCGCAGTTGATTGAGTTTCAACAGTCAATTATTGAAATGTTCAATTATAATAGCAACAACAATTCAAAAAAGATACAAAAGAGAAATATCGAATCCGCTTGTGACTGTCCACCTTTGTTATAAAACAGGACATAGTGTGACCCGACTGCGCAACAAAACTAACGATATCAACTTACTGTACAAACCAAGAGGGTAAGTATGATAAATAAATTAAAATCCCATTTATCCCCCATTGTTACTGACCACAATAAGGATAAGACAAGAGGAGCTAATTCTATAAAAGCAAAGGGTGTTACACAATAGATAAACAATACCAGCAACCGCATTATAAAAACCAACCAAAAAGTAACCATTATAACAACTTTGAATTCTATTCCGTAGAAAATAGAAACTGGTGTAAAATATAGAGTGTTACAAGCGCTATGAAAATATTTTGGAATGGTAGGTATCAAGATATAGCATCAGTTAATTTTTCCACTCTGATGCCTACTCTGAAAGGAGACGCACGGTTTTATTCTAAGGGTGTCTGATTTAGTAAATAACAACGTTCTCACGGTTACTAGATCAATAAGTAACATTCTTTGGGTATTAGTTATTTAAAATCACAACATAGATTCTTTATTTTCATAAGCTTTTTATCTTCAGGATCAGTTTTGTGTCTAAAGGTGTATGTATAGTTCCGGTATACAACTCACAGTTGTGATGTTGCATTTGTTTAACTTTACAAGCAAAAGGTAAAAGCTGCTTTGATTTTGTTATAAAATAGGGAAAGAATACTAAGTATAAAAGAGAAGACCGATGTTCTACAACTTTTACATTACGATCAAATCATTCTTAAAAATTTCGAACTTGCTTATAGTAGCTATAAATATACAGGTAATTGGGTCTGGCCATCATGTTCAAACATAGCAGCCACAATTGCCACTGTTTGCCCAGACGCTGGTTACTACATACAGGAGCCGCAAAGAGATTCTAAACAAACACCATAGAATGTACTCACAAAGAGCCGTTGAAGTGGCCGGCCCGGCCAGCTCCACAATGGTGGCCAGGTTGTGAAGCAACCAAATATTATCACGCACCGCTTGACTCCATGCAGGCGCAACCAAACAATACCCTAAATGGAATAATGAATGAAATGGACAGTTGGCTAAAAGACGGTTTCGAAATTAAACCACCTCTTTTAATACAACACGGAACCTAGAAAGTTCGAATAATAGTGAACGTGTATTTTAGAATTGACACAGCATCTGTCGTCGAAGAAACAATCAACGAATTTTAGCTCTTTGCAAGGGTTCGTGCAAAAGCAAATTATCACCATGCGGAGGCCGCGGGCGACGTTCGTTAGCGCAGCTCATAGACAATTCCAGTTTCGCGAATTCCGATGCGCACAATGCTACCGGCACAATCCCGCGCATTACAATACACTTAGGAGCTGTTTCACCATCCATTGATTAGTGTTAACCGACGGTTAAATGTGATGCCGTCTCCGTCTATTCGAACAAAACAAATAGAGACGGCATCACACCTAACCGCCTGTTAACACTAATCAAAGGATGGTGAAACAGCCCGTTATTGTCATAAAAATAGCCAATACGAAATGACGGGTTACGAACAGCTTTGTAAGAGCCGAACTTTCAGCCATTATGAACAATTCTTTGTTCGAAATATCCTCGGGGAGTCGCGAGACAGCGTCCACAATGCCACCGTGAAACGTATTTATAAACGTTATGATATGAATGGATAATATGCGAGCCATCGTTGTGTCCATTGTTGTCCGACAATGCCAACAAATCGAGACCTTGAGCTTGTACAATTAGGATTAGACACTGGATTGCGAAGCTGCAGCGCCCAGTTATGGAGCTTGTCAGAATAAAAGCGTTAAAAATGTCGACGCCAGCCAAAAACAAAACAAACATAGGTAAGTAAAATACCGCGCCGCAGCGGGCCGCCATTGTGTGCCCGGGACAGAGAGGAATAGAAGATAAAGAAAAAGGTAAAAAAAGATTGTGTCGTTTTTCTGTTTGAACAATACGCCGTGTCACCGCGGCCATGTTGGTTCCTGAGACGCGTGAGTCTGACAATTGGCAAGGTTCGATTTTATAATGTATGCTTTACGCCAACGCTTTCTGAGAAAAACACTTGAATTATGGCCTTGCTTGGAAAGTTTTTGTGGTCACTTGCTCTAACTAAACCATGTTAGTATTGTGTGGCTCATTAGGTGTCTCTTTTTCATGTTCTTGTATTGAAGATTAAAGATGGGTCTCCAATATAAAAGCAAAATTATCTGAATGTGAATAAATGTCTTCTTTCTTTCTTCTTTGAATACAAATAACGGATGCCGAACTAGGTATAAAATTATGCGTCATTTGAGTTATACAATGTCTCGCTCCTTAGGTTATTTTAGCCGTACTTATACAGTAACCATCTTATAAGAACGTTTAAAACGCAAATATCTGTACAGAAACCGAATAACTATCAACGAAAGCCGGTCCGGCTGTTTATCCACTAAAATCATTGATGGCTAAAGTTTAACAAAAATAAACAAAAAACGTTAGGCAATATAGATCCCAGTATAGTTTCGTACCCGTCCTTACACCCGTAAAATTCAGCTAGACTAATCGTCTAAACCAACAAACCAAAAAATTTGCTTGAACTCCCGCTCACGATCTCTCATCGATTAACCCATGAATTCCGCCAAATCGTTCATTTTGCGAATCGCATTGTCGTCAATTCACGATTTTTTGGTCAATTTGGGGAATTGTGACACCGTGCGTTCGATTGTTCGCGATTGGTAACGCGGTTGTTCACCTACGTTTTTGTCCAGTTATTTTGCTCTGTCTTAGTGGATTCTTGGTATCATCGTGACTCCGGCCGCAGTCGTGAGTAGTGAATGTGACGAGATGAAACATTAATTGGTTTTTGAGGAGTGACCATCGGTAGCAAAGGTAAGTAGTTTTTATGTGATGTAATTTGACATGGGATTATACTATGTAGGTACGAGTAATTAACTATTTATGAGCATGATAATAGTACATTGTGTCTTAAGGGCGGTAAATAAGGAATTACGAACGAGAATCTATTAGAAGCCCGAAGTCGAAGACTGAGGGCTTTAATGAGTCGATATTCGTAATTCTAGTACCGCCCGTGCGACATACAATGTTTTTCATCACATTTGCGAGTAATTTTTTTATTTCTAAAAGAAAAATTATAATTGAGACCTTGGCGGGCTGCGCTCTTGGCAGCGCTGCATGCCCTCCCCCTCCCTCAGCATGTGCCTGAGCCGCGTGTCCATGTGGTCCTGCAGCAGGAGCGCGCGCAGCACCATCAGTACGGGCCCTGACTCATTTACCGACCTTGGGCTTCATGACAAGAAAATGTGTACGCGCAATGACTCATTTACCGACCACGGGTTTCATGACAAGCACATTAAGGTCGAGGGTTTTATTTGGGGTGTTGCAACCAAGGTAGATTGCATGTTATAACACTGTTTACGAGTAAGTGTGATGAAAACTATTTATTGTTATGATCCAACTGACAGATGGAGCGTTGGCAGGCCTCCACGACGACATCGCAAGAGTTGCGGTCAACCAGTGGATAGAAGTAGCCGTGGTGGCCTAGTAAGCCGTGGTGGCCTAGTGGTTTGACCTATCGCCTCTCAAGCAGAGGGTCGTGGGTTCAAACCCCGGCTCGCACCTCTGAGTTTATCGAAATTCATGTGCGGAATTACATTTGAAATTTACCACGAGCTTTGCGGTGAAGGAAAACATCGTGAGGAAACCTGCACAAACCTGCAAAGCAATTCAATGGTGCGTGTGAAGTTCCCAATCCGCACTGGGCCCGCGTGGGAACTACGGCCCAAGCCCTCTTGTTCTGAGAGGAGGCCTGTGCCCAGCAGTGGGACGCATATAGGCTGGGATGATGATGATGACCTAAAACTGATCGACAAAAAATTAACGAACCCGCTCAGAAAATTGCACCACAATCAAACCGTCAGATATCCGATGGACATCTAGACAGACATACGTAAGCATATTTGTCCAAGCTGAAACGGAAACTCTTTACTTAGTCGAAGCTAACATTATTTGTTTCTGATTCCAGAGTTGTTCTCACCAAATAAAACCAAGAGTTTGCCTCAATTTAATCATTTTCACACCTTCCAATGCATTCTATAGCAGTAGCATCAACCTAAAATAACAACCTCTATTGTGCCCAGATATTGGATTCTTAGGTTGCGTGTCTTTTATTCGTTTTTTCTTCTTTGTCAACTACAAAGCGTTTTGATTCGATGACGGATTCTCTCTCGATGGGTTTGGATATGACACCTGAATCTAACATCCCATTGAATTGTTCGATTTCTGCATTGTTCGAGGGAGGATGAGCCGGATGTCGCGATTGTTGGAATTTAAAGGTTTTAAGCATTAAAACTGGGATAGGGTGATGCAAACGACTTGGATCAATCGCTAACACAGTATTATTAATACTCATACTCATAGGAACACATTTACACTCATCAAAAGTGCGTAGGGATATTTTTTATCCCTAGACAGTTTTGAATATTTCAATACACAGATCATATCACTGAGTAAAAACATCAAATTTGTCTAGGGGTATAATTTACTGAATTACATAATTTAAGTAAGTACACTGAATATGTTCTGAAATGTGACTGTATTTACACCTGAATCTGAACTCCCATTTTAAACGGTTCTATTTTTTACATAGAGACTCTTTAGAAAAGCTTTCACGTCATTGTAAACTTTAACTGATTTTATTCTGTCGCAATCCAAAATCCTTTCACATAATCAATTCTTTTCTCACAATCAAAACCTACAATTACTTCAGTCACACAAAATTCATTTAGCTTCCTTTCTCATACATCTTCAGAATGGGCAAACGCGTCTCTAATCATCACAGCGTGTTGGTACTGCCCATCTTAAAGTTACTTTGAAGTAAAATGATGAAGGGATCTGCAGGACGCCCCGCTGTCCAAGTTTGTATAGAAAACATTGTGATTCATTATAGCAGAAATTATGAATTCATTTATTGATGTAATTTTAAGTGTGATTAATGCTTTTGAGAAAGTGCTAGAGTCATTCATAAGTTAGTTGGATGGAGGGAAATACACGTTCGAACAAATACCTACTAGACACCTAATTAATTTGGGAAATAATTTAACTATCAGTGCTGGTTATGTAAGATGGTTGTGTACGGGGAACAAAGGTGAAGTAAGTACAGTTATCCAAGAAGGTTATCTGTTTTTTTTTAGGTATATATAAGTTATATATGCTCCGGAAACACCGTCCCTGGAAACTGGTTCCATATTTTTGTCGTCCGTGGAAAAAGTGGAACAAAAACCTAACACACAGTTACAGTTAACTAGGTCAAGCAAATAGCTTTTTAATTGATTCACTGGTTACATTTGACACATTTTCTACGGAGTTGTCCAGTGGTGAGGAGCTGAAACAACTCGATTTCTACTGGGTTATCTAGATTATTTTTGTGTAGAGTTATGCAAATATAGAAAAGTGGCTCGTTTTCGGGTTGTCTAACGAAAATGTTTACTCAACGCCACTGGCAAATACAAGGTGTAAATTGACTGTTGCTTAACATCCTATTAAATCGGAAACATATCGTTGAACTGAGGCATTAAGATCATTTCCACATGAATATAGGTAAGGCACTGATTCTAGTAGGTAAGCCAAAATTTTTCTGCCATAGAAAAGTTCAAGTGACCAAAAACCTAACTAACCTAATCAAGTTAGAAGTTGAAAATCTCCCGACATTTTCATGTCAAAGTTCATTCTCATAAACGGCTGAACCGATTTTTATCAAACATAACTTAAAACCACCGCAAAAGACCTTCACGTAAAAAAAACATCGAAATCGGTCCATCCTGTTGAGAGCTACGATGCCACAGACAGAATGACAGACAAACAGACAGACAGGGAGAAAGACATTGGCGCCAAACTTATAACCCCTCTTTTGGCATCGGGGGTTATAAAGCGCAAAGTTCAGAAGTACCAGGACCCCATACCGCGCAGGGAGTGTCCTGTACCTTGGGAATGGAAAGAATGTTGCGAGACTAGGGCGGGCCCGTCGTGCTGGGCGCTCCGCCCGGTCAACTCGGAAGCAAGGGAATGTCACTAATTCACACGTTAATTATTTATTACTCACTATGTAGACTTTACCCGCGGTTTTCCACGCGTTTAATTCAAAAGTTGACTCAAAAATCCGGGATTCACATGGTAATTTCCAAAAATTAAAAAAAAGAAAAGAAATTATTTTAATGTAATCATTTTTAATTTTTGTTGATTTTTTTTCTATTTTAGCAAAATGATTGGAATTTAATTCCCAAAAATTAGGTCGTGGTATTTTCAGATGTTGTATTATAAACAACATTGCTAAACTTCATGACTCTATATAACCCAGAGGACGAGATTTCTAGATTTTATCCCGATCTGGGAATATCGGTATAAAAAATCATCTTTATGTTATTCCAGGTGTCCAGATATCTACATACCAAATTAAAGTAAAACTTGTGATAATTTTCGAATTCGATTTCGCACATGTATTTCGAAAAACTCAGTAATGCAAGCCCGTGCTTGAACCCGCCTTTGCTTGAGAGGTCAAACAAGCCACTTGCAACATAATTTCGCTGGGAAATTAACACTGAAACACATGATACCAGGAGCTCATGGGTGCCAAGGAGTCTCACAATTCGCAAAGGCGGTTCGTTCACGCTGCGCGACCCGCCCTGCCTCTGCCCGCACTTTGGTACCAGGGTCGCAAGAGTTCACACGGATAATATTGCTGTGTGATTTTAGCTTAAATTAAGGGTCAATACATTATGCATTATAATAATAATGGTTTTAAAAATTGTAAGTCTTTTGATTTTATGAAAAGCACAGAATAAGATTACAAATTCCTGGCCACATTAAAATGATTAGCACTAGCAGATTAAACGTATAACTACAAACTTTTATTTTTACTTAACTTTTAATTGAATACTAATAATATTAGGTTCAGGTCCACCTGGATTGCTACCACCATCTTGCTCGCTAATCCTGCCGTGAAGCAGCAGTGCTTGCACTGTTGTGTTTCGGCGTGGAGAGTAAGACAGCCGGTGAAATTACTGGCACTTGAGGTATCCCATCTTAGGCCTCTAGGTTGGCAACGCATCTGCAATACCTCTGGAGTTGCAGATGTTTATGGGCGGTGGTGATCTCTTACCATCAGAAGACCCATTTGCTCGTTTGCCATCCAGTCGAATAAAAAAAAATATTTTTGGGCTACAACTCGTGAATATAAACTAGTAGATCATTATTGAAGACAGTTTTTGACAAGCTTAGTTGATTAATGTTACGGTCTGGTGCCTTAAGGGCTAAAACTAGGCCTTAAGGGTCTGCGAGCCTACTAAATGCAAAACACGTGTTAACTGGTACGTATCTTCAATCAGACTGCCAAATAGAATATACAAAATTATTCAAAATTGGTAAAAAAAAGTATAAAAACATAAATTCACATAAAAAAGGTTGTGCCTTCGGCACAATTAAATTCTCGAAGTGGGTAATAAGTAGCTCAGGGCTCGTGAGCTGCCTTGGTGCTTATTTCGATCAACATCCGACTACTGTTTTCACTTTCTTCAAATATTTGTAGATGTCCATTTTATGGTGTTCTTTGTCCAAACCATAAACACGATCTTACCGTACACAGCGACCTCGCACCGTACCGCGGATTTGGTTTATAAATAACGCACAAATGAGCTGCGTTCCTCACTAATCCTGATTTACTGACTTACCTGCCCCGCCATATAACATACGGACGTGTTCATATAAAATTCTCAAAACCAAAAATATTCCAAAGCAACACCCTTTTTTTCTTAATCCTTATCGATGGACATTCTGTATTATAAGTAATTATTTTCCGTGTGTAATAAAATAAATATGTTTATGGTGGAAATTTTTAGTTTTTATGTCCAGTGTGGACTAGGCTTTACTGCGGAAGATTAAGGGGGATGCTATAGTATTAGTTTCAATTTGTAAAGCTGTGTGTACATTAACATAAGCCTTAGGGCGAGTTCATGATGTGCGTGCGTTGAGTGAATCTAACTGATTTATGTGACAGTTGGCTTGGAGAAATTCTAGTACTTAGATTATAAGTACGCTGCGGCTCTTAGCGTTCCGTGCCCGATGGGACCTCATTAGAAAGAGAGAGAAAGATTCATTTACGCATATTCGATCCACACTCCTTTGTTACAGGAAAATAGTTTTTAAGTCCTAATATTTCCAGAGTTTTTATTACTTCGGTCACTTCCTTTACCTACAAACAAAATATGGTTACATTCTTATTCGTTGGTAAATATAATGCCAATAGCCAATAGTAATGTAAGCAAACTTCAATTTAAATTGTGACATAATGCACAGATACTCGAACTCATTCATAAGTAAACATCTTACATATGTTAAAATGTGCCCAGTCAACATTGATACAGTGTTGCGGTACCCTGTATACATATAAGAGTTATCAACTTGGACGGTATGTTTTTTTTTGTTTAAAATTGTCTCAACCATTTATGAATGTAAAAATCCGGAAAATGATTCCGCGACGAGCTCAAACCTGCTGTACACTATTTTTAATACCCCATAATAAATTCCTCCATGGCTGTCAACCACCATATTTTCTTTTACATCGAGCCCACAATGCATTATGTCAAAATACATAATTTCGCGAATTTTACACAGTTATAAAATAACAACTAATGGTTCGCATAAAGTGCATAAACTGTGTTGTGTCTCGTATATAATGCTTAGCAATTCGCAGGCGCGCCGGCGCATCTTTCAACGCAGAACGTAAAGAAAATTGCAAGCTTTAGAACCAGGGTTCTGCATTCTACTTCAGTGTTCCACTGTCATCACAAGCAAAATTATCTACACGTATTTTTTTGGCAATCTACAGTAATTACTAAACGAACTGTATATTGAGTAATTAAAGAATGAAGAAAATACATTTGTTCACAGCGACACAAGACCCAACAGTATAATTACAAATAGACAACACGAAGGATAAAGAAAGTGTGTCATTGCGCTTACGAATTGGGTTCTGGCTCAGCATAATCCTGAAAAGGTACCCCACCGTCGACTTTCAGCAAGCACCGTTAATAGGTAGTGCCACCAGAGTTGAGGTCACGCACACAAGAACATGTCATGTAATGATAGCGGGATTTTGACATTCACTCATTCATTTTATTCATTCTCCTTTTATACAATCAGATCGTCATGTAGCTGTGTGTGTAATCATTCACTTCAACTCTCGTGGCATTACCTATAGTGGTTATCATGTTCGCTTCTCCTAAATTAATTTTAGCCAGGCTCACCTTAGAAGTGGTATACCTACCCTATGTTATTCGACCGTATTGCTCCTAGAACCGACGGCGGATGGAACAGTAAGGTTCTAGAGTAACGACAGCGAACCGGAAGACTTACGTGGGAAAGCACCCAACAAGATGGACGGACGATTTGTTAAAGGTCGCAAGAACCAGTTGGATGCGGACGGCGTACGACTGATCGTTGTGAAACACTTTGAGGCGGGCCCAGCAGAGGACATCTTTCGGCGGAATGATGATAACGATAATGATGATGATGAAGCTGTTCTAACGCTTATTACTTATGTGATAACGCATCAAAGCATTGTCACGTCTAAGGCGACAATAAGTGAAACTAACTCCATTTTTAGTTAGTTCTCGCAATTTAGGCTTGTAATGGAGTAGAAACGATCAGATTTGTAAATAATTTACAGCTACTTAACCGTTTGTTGGACGCCGTTGACGACACTACTATAAAACCTATCGTCGTAGATTCTAAGTAAAGCTTATGTCTAGATAATGATAATCTTAATAGTATACATAATTACATTTTAGCTATAAACTTTATGGTCACAGGAGTAATATCGTCATGTTATTAAGCATTATGCTAGTCCATTGCACCTAAAAGCAATCTTATTTCAAGCAATGCGTTGCTTTAGAGTTTAGATTTATCATCATTATCAGCCATAGGACGTCCACTGTGGACATAGGCCGCACCCATAGACCTCCAATTGCTTCGGTTGGAAGCGGCCTGATGCCAATTCACAGAGCTAATTCGCTTGGCTTGTCGCTGGCCCTAGTTCTTATATAATGTATCTCCTCATTTCTGAATAGACCCTGTAGAGAAACCCCGAGCATAGCATACTTTAGATTAATAAACTCAGTTGAACTTCTTGGTTAATTTTTAGACATCCAAAATTTCCAAAAGATCACGTAGTCTTAACTAGATCTATGAAGGAACCTCTGCGTGATTCAGCTCGCTTCAACTATCATCCTCTGCTCAGAATCTTAAGACCAACAACGCCCAGCGACGTTCTCGCCGCGCACAAATCAAGTTTACATTCGAGTACTGAAATTGTTATTGATTACGCATTGTGCGTTGAACTGTCCGGTCCATAACTCAGGCTCGCCGGTGTTTGGACGCGGCGTGACGCATTGCGTTAAACGCTTTGCAACGCGACGCAACGCGATTTGTTGCCGGCCCATTCTGGTTGCTGTTGTTAATTTGATGTTTATTTGCATTGAGAAGCGTTGAGCTTTGTAGAAGTGATTTTTTAGAGTAGATTATAGTCCAGCCGTGGATGCCTCAGGGTACTGTTTTGGGGATAATAGTGTAAGAATATTTTTAAACAGCGTTTAGATACTTACGATCCGCTTGCATGAACTGTTTGATCTAGTATATGAATTGAAATTCTGGCATTTAGGTAGCTAAATTTCTATAGGTTTTCCCAAAATACTACGGGTAAAAGTGTATGGCCCTTTGTAATTCGTAAAACGTGGTTGATATTTTGAGATTTTACATACACACATCTCGAACTGATGGGAATATTGGGTATCCTATGCGTTATTCGGTAGATCCAGCTATCAACATAGAAAATTTTATCCAAATCCGCACAATGTCAGTTGGGTTTCTGGTGGGTTTTGTCAATTAATGAAGCTCTAGTCGACTCGAATTAAGTCCCAAATAAATGCTAACTTACAACATACTTACTGTACATTCGCTTATCATTATAATTTTGCCACATAAATGTTATGCTGTCTCTCTTTGTTTAGCCAAAACAAACAGAGACGCCATTACAAATATCTTTCACGTAAAATATCAATCGGTGATGAAAGGCCCAAACTTACTAAATTTCTAACTTTGTCAAGAAGGCGTGAAGCGAGTATAACCCTTTCGTATATATTTAGTAAAATGGTAAAATAAAGTACCCCAAGGCACTTTCTAATGTAATCTTGACCAGTCTAATTTTCTCATGACCACACAATTTCTTCATTAAATTATACATTCCCATACAATGTAAACATGACTTATTGTGTTAAAACTAGGGTCCGTGCGTACTCTATGGCATCTTGCTCTATTTGTCTATGGTCATACAAAAATAGTCCTCAAGGCAACATAATGGAGCTAATTATTCTTTATGGTAATTTTATGGATAAAATGTCTTTTTATTATCGTGGGGTGTATAATTTTGTGTCGGCTATGTTCACTTGGCGTTGGATGAGAATTTGAATGTTTTTAATGACATTTTGAATGTTTTAATGTGTCAGTTTGACGGCATTAGTGGTGGATTAGAGAGAGAAGTGACGTTTTCACATTGTAACGGCGGAATTAGAATTTAGAATGAAATAGTAAAAGGAGTTATTAGTGTTGAACTAGACGTTATGTGTTTTGGTTATGGAACGATTATTATTGCTTTCAATAATAGACAAGGTTTAAGCTCAGAGAAAATAAAAAACAAATAAAAATGTGCTTAATACTATTAATTGTATTAATTAAGTACCTACTTATTGAAATTTATCTATCGCATTTGAAAACAGCTGTATTCCGAAAAATGGTCAGCAAAAAGTTCTTACTATAACAAAGATGGAAAGTAATATCAGAAATTAAAATTCAAGTTATTAATAATTAACATAATTTTGAATTATTTCAGTCTAAAAAGATTGTTTGATATACAAACCAAGTGCGGTCTTTTGATTTGAAAGTGTAGGCAACAGCGCTCACTTTTGCCAACTACGAGTACGGACTTCAGACTCCAGCACTGCAGTAAGTGGTAATCATCACATTATTTATAATAATGTTTATTATTTTGAATAATGTGATGATCATTAAGGTTCACTACCGACGTCCACAAGTCTGTCTGTCAAGAGGTGGCGACTTAGAAACTTACAAAATATAACCATTACATGTTAAATAAAAGCTTGTAAAAATTAAAAACTACTTTCTTAGTCATTTTTGACGACCAGATGGCCAAGTTGTTAGAGAACCTGACTACGAAGCTTGAGGTCCTGGATTTGATTCCCGCCAGAGGCAGATATTTGTATGAATAATACGAATGTTTGTCCTCGGGTCTTGAAAGTTTATATGTGCTTAAGTATGCATTTATCTATATAAGTATGTTTATCCGTTGCCTATAGTATCCATAGTACAACCTTTGCTTAGTTCGGGACTAGGTCAATTGGTGTCAAGTGTCCCATGATATTATTTATTTATTTAGGAATGTCTAGGAAGGTACTCAACAAATAAATGAAAGACTACCAGTATCGAATTCGTACCAATCACTACAATGCGAGTAAATGCTGGAGTGAGGACATATATCCCGCCGCTTAATTCCAAACCGAAACATACGTTTTCTGTCAAGCATTATGCGAAACAATACTATTATTAAAGTCAACAGATAAAGGGTAAATATGCCCCGCGGGCAGACTGGACAATAAAAACGTATGGCGCAATAATTTGCGCCAACAACTAGCTTATTGTTTATTATGTTTGCAAATTGCTGTAGAACAAACTATTGTCCAGTTGGGAGGCGCCGGCGCAAGGCAGAAAAGCCTGCATGTTCATGCTTGGCCTCTAATCTTACATTTTACGTTACAGTTTTCAATACTTATAGATACTCGTAGTCAAAAAGAATAAAAAATAATAAACTAACCTAAAAATCCCCCCCTGCATCGTGCCTGGTTCAAAAGTCCCCATTACCCCGGCAGCATTGCTCCTCTGTACCGCAATGGACACCTGTTGAACCAGGCACGATCCAGACCGGGGATTGCACCCCCTATCTCTGAGACGACGACCCAAGTCTCTAAACAAATCAAGGGTCTCAGATTTCAATTCTTGTAGGCGCAGTGTCTGAAAGTAGCTGAAGTTGCAGTGGGCAGGGCACATTGCTCGCAGGACTGATGGCCGATAGGGTCAGAAGGTTCTCGAATGGCGTCCGCGGACCGGGAGACGAGCTGTCGGTAGGCCTCCAACAAGATGGAGCGACGACCTGGTTAAGATCGTGGGATCGCGGGGGATGGAAGTTTGAGTGGAGAGCCTTGGGGGAGGCCTATGTCCAGCAGTGGACGTCTTCCGGCTGACATGATGATGATGAGGCGCAGTGTCTTGCTGAACAGCTGAATGTCACCATTCACACTGTTAGGTTACAGAGTTGCTTCATATTATTTGTCAATGGTGTAACCCGAATGAAAGGTAGACTCATAACGAGAAAATAATAAATTATTTTGTTTTAATAGTCTTATTTGTGTAAAAAAAAGTCATATATCGTACGTATAGAGGTACATACTATCTAAAATATTAAAGATATACTTTTTTTGTTTTTAGAGCTAGCGCTGTGGTCAATTAGAATAGAGACACATTATTATTAAAACTATAGAACATCTCGAGGTGAAATATATTAGATAAATTTACTTTTGTCTACTAGAGATGTTTCTATGTTTCTGATTCCTAAATTACGAGTAAATGACAGTAACTCGTCTGAACTTGTCGTCTACAAAACTTACATTTATATCATCGATGATACGACTAATTTATGCACAAAACATTGACAACACTTGTGTTATAATCAATAAACATTATCAAGCTATACTCTCGTCACTTGTACCACATAGGCCCTGAAGCACTACACATGGCACCCTTAAAAGAGGATAATGTCTTTTTGAAAGATAATATACCTACAATAATTATTTCTAGTACAGAACAATACGTGTAAAGTTATTACGTATGACAATACATATATAATAATAAAATAACATCAAAGCCGAGTGTATACATGCATACAAGGGTATTGATACAAGGCTTTGTGTTACTGATTGTACAGAAAAAGTTAAACAAATTTATTTAATCGAATGTTGCGTTAAGTCAGAAGTTAAAAAATATGTATAATGTTATTTTACTCAAATCAAACGAATTCGCACACGAGCTTGCACCACTATCGTCCGTTGCCTCAATATCAATAATTCTTGAATGTCATAATTGACTTATCTTCACTCAAGCATTCATCGCTGTTTCATTCATTCCTTTATCGGCAGCACAACGCAATTCTGAAAACACGGTATTTTGTCCATGCGTGTCCATTGTGGCAGTGCCCAGTGGGCCCAAGTTTTGCGCATCTCTGCCCCCATTTTGAACGTAAGGCCGAATCGGTCCATTGTGCAGTGACAAGTAGTTTCGGAAAAATATACCACCCTGTTGCCGGTACTAATTTGTACGGGGTCGTATTTGGGCGGCGAGGGAGAATTATAATATGGGTGTAGACTTGTCGCCTTACTGGTTTGAAACTACAAGAAATTGTTGGCAAAAATCCAACGAGATTAAAGGTGTATTTACGCCAATTAGACCTACCTTAACAGAACAAAAATGTACTAAGTATTAATGTGCGAAATAGTGTTAATCATCTCAGAAAGTTTGAATGTATTTTAGCACCAAGGACATCGAAAAATGAGCGATAATGTGATAAAAATTATAAAAAGTGTCATATTTACACATATCCCCGTCCGTACCCGTACATTACTCGTGTGGTGTCGGGTTAGAATTACACCTCTCCATTTCTTCCGTGGATGTCGTAAGAGGTGACTGAGGATATAGGTTAAGGTATACCGTAGGCGACAGGCTAGCAACCTGTCATTATTGTACCGTTTTTGTCAAACTTTAAACCTAAAATTGCTAAAAGTGGCTCCGAAGCGGTACGTTTCGTGTGCTCGCCTACCCCAATTGGGAATACAGGCGTGATGTTTGTGTGTTTACACATATCACTTTTTATTTCTAGACGTAGGAGGTCTTGCCGGTCGGAATAAAAAGTGATATGTGTATGATTTTTCCTATTTGAAGTCCCACGCAAAAGGTCTTCTAAGTCATACTCTTGCTTGACTGGTCGTGGTCGCTGGGTGAGGATCAGGCCTTATACTATATGAAGTACTAAGCTCGAACTTCGTATGTTGCTGTCCCGCTGACGCTTATGTCATTTAATACGTGAGTGAAAGGGACGTTGCGATACGAACTTCGATTTTCAAGTTTCCTAGTAGCCTCTCTAGCTGTAGTGAATCTTCACGACACTTGGGAAAAAATTGCAGTGGTTTGGTTTCCTCTTGTCTTCGACACCTCAGAGCTGGAGACCGGAGTTCAGACTCAAAGAGAGCCAACCAATTGACTACTAAAAGTTTCGCTGTTTGCGTTCATCCGACTTTCCGTGAGTTATACGTATATTTCTTTGGAACCGAATGTCTTTGTGTTTTGGTAAGGCCAGAAATGTAAACCGACGAGGTATATAGTTTCAATGGAATTATAATATAAACAAATACGTTATAAAGGTTCCTTAATGTGAAATTTTACACAAAAAAATTAAAGATCTAATACGCCCCTGCACATCAAGGTGCAACCCGTTGTAAAAGCAGTCAGAAATTGTCCAAAATTTTCTAAACGTGATCAGGCCATTGTCCCCACACACCAGCCACAATAGCTCACAATGCGGCCATCCTTAGCTACTCTTTTATCGCCAACAATGGTACTTTGCAACTAACAATACTGACAAACCACCAGTAAAACGTCCAACAGACTTTGATGAAAAAATTAAATTTTCAACTTTATCTCCTACTCTATTAAGCACATGTTCTTTTTCTTCTTTTACGGCTGTTATGATGTTGTTAGACTGTGGGGTTGCAATGGCATCTCACATGTTTGCCATAGTGTCATTGTTACCTACACCTATTGTACGATTGTTCGGGCATTGTCGGTCGGCCTGATGCGAAACATTTTAATATTTGTAAAATTTATTAAACGTCTTCCGTGCGTGCAAAATCACAGGACAGAAATGAGTAGCATTTGTAAAATATTTTGTTGTGATTCTTTAATTACTTTATTTTATTTCTGATTTATCTTAAATATCCGTCCATTTAATATTATATATTTGCTTTAAGTATTTTTTATACATTTCACGTGCGTATTAAATTTACTAGGTTTCAATTATGGTGACACCTGCGCCATAAACTTCTGTGGCTTCATGAGTAGGTATAATATAAATCTATAAATAAATCCCACAATTCAAACTTGAATAAATATTTTTGTTAGCATACGCTACTGCGCAGCTCCCCTGTTCCACCCACGCACGATTTATTGGAATTCGAAACTGTCTCCACATGCCTTTCATTTATTCCAAATCCCTCACAAACAACGAAAACTATAGCTCGGCACGTCGCATCCGGCCATATAACCATACAATATTGGTTTCATATAGTTCTTTGTCGCGAATTGTATCATTCATCACTTTGTTACAATTTAAATTGTTTACCAGCGTCGCGTTTATTGGAACTGTAGCTTCGTTCCCTCTACCAATTCAATTTTGTCATTTTAAATCCTAAGCTTTGACAATACAGCTCTCTATACCGTCAAAAATACCATTGTAATTTTTATTCGCATTAGATATTAAGAAGGATTCCACATCCGGTCAGTTTCCCACATTTTGTACAATTGAATTGTCAATGTTGTCATCTTAATAGCCGGAAGTCAAGTGCTTGAAAAGTAGCACTAAATACGTACAGTGGCTGTGGCCAAGCCTTTTGAATTTAATGAATGCAATTTCAGTGAATTGGTCGCTTTATGGTCAAATTGCCTGACAAATTGAAGGCCCTTGGTAACCAACATTGTTGCTAAGATTAAATAAACTCAATACGACAAAACCAACATCTGCCTCCTATTATGTTTACACTAAAAAGGATATTTTTATCCATAAGCCCAAACAGCTATGCTGATACGTAAAGCTTTAACAGTTTTGTCTGGATTTTAGTCTTGGAAGTAATAAAAAGTGGCTTTATTCTGATATATGTCTGAAATGAGATCTGGCATACAATTAAATGGCGATTATAAGCAACGTACCGTTTGTTGACTGTTAAAAGGGCTGCTCATGAAGCGAACGAAGCGTTTGCAGCAGATCGACTGATATCATTCAAAAAACATCCTTCAGCTTCATTCATCTCCTACCTAGTTCAGTTTCATTCACAAATATTTACAACAGTAGCATTAGCAGAACGTAAGCTCTTCCCCATTCGCAGATTTCATTCATTTCAGGTTGAAATACGCCTTACGCTACATAATCGGTCTTTGACAGTCCAGTAATCCGATCTTTGTCCACGTCAATTCTTAGTTCATTCATAAATTATTTGAAGACTTGAGAGATGTTATCGTCGGTAACCGCTTGAGATTTGCACAGAATTGAAGATATTGTTCCAAGTTTGTTAAGGGCCTCTGTGAGAAAGCAAACAAACCGCAAGAAAAAAAGAGCAAACCAAATGAAAACATGTTTTGCTCGAAGTAATCTAAATAAATTGTTAGGGATCGCATCGCATTGCAACTCTCACGACCACTGAAAGAGTGACATGTTTTGGCGTTCTACTCAGTGAAAGTTTTATTTCAATATGCCTACAATAAAAAGCTGGATATGCCGATTCAATTTTATAGCAACCTTAGCAAATTTTCAAAAGCAGAAAAGAAGTAAAGAAAGAATAAAATTTATGTAAGTGACAAATGTTCAATCCTCAATATATTGTAGTTTAAAACTCAAAAACTCTCAACACTTTATGTATATAATGATCAACAGTTAATTTACCAAAAACATCTGTTAACCCACTTCCTCCCGTGCAACGGACATGCTTAATCTCCTCATAATGATAACAAAACCATTAATAAAGTACCGTACAATTTTAAATAACCCATTTAGACTTACAATACCATTGGGAAGTCAAAGCTTTTCGAGGAAAACTAACAATCGACTTAAGTTCAGTAGCCTAAAATTCTAATTTATCAAGAATACTTTTTCTTATACACCAGACGTTGAGGCACCGGATTATCTTCATTGTTGTACCCTATTTCATTAACATCCTGGCTTCAATTGCTTGTGTTTGCTGAAGAGTGAACTGGGCATTGTCGAGGGATGTTCTTAAGTAGGATTACGCTGGATTGGAAGCGTTTGAGAGACCGACGGTATCGGTCTGACTTTGGTTTGCGAAGTGGTGAAAAGGGCAATTGAAGATGTGCTGTAATTTTACTGCTGGCTTGTAATAAGTGATTGAGGAATACTACTTCTTTTTTAATAAGAACAATAAGATTGGTTTTTGGCGCTTCTAATAGGCGTAAGGGTAATGAAACTGTTGCAATTTAAATTAAAATACTTGTTCTGTACATACATTGGAAATACTAAGATATTTCTAGGGCAATTAAGAATTAAAAACAAGATCTCAAAATAACTTGAAAAAAAGAATGAGAAATGTTTTGAAATCGATTTTTATGAAGTAGGTAGGTACAAGAATTTTTTTACAGGTTTTATAAGTTTTGTTAGTAATAATTGCACTGTGTTACATAGTCTATATAACCTACGGTAAAATTGTGGAAAAGATGGATAAATGATAAGTAGATGAGACCTTGTAAAGAAGTGTGAAAGGCGAAAGAATCGTTTTGTTGTTTTCGTGAATGAGTGAATGCATGATAATAATGTATTCGACATTCTTTAACAAAAATAGATAATAGTTTTTTTTCACAGAGCCTACAAAACTGTTTCCACAGTTTAACTGCAGGATACAGTTACTAGAAAAACATAAAATAATATAAACAACAAACAAGTATATAGTGAAATGATGGCAAATGGGCTGTCTTAAATTAGAAACATCAATTACCTATAATATGTATGTAACTCTTTACTGCACATAAAATTAAAAAATAAAACTACAAAGTACAAAGTCAATTGTCACACCATTTTCAACGGCAAGAGACATATTGCACACATTTTGATCCAATAAATAAAGACATAAAGCAGAGGGCACATAGGATGGGCACTTGAAAGCACATTGAGGACAACTCGCGCGTGTGATACTTATTATCAGTGCACGATGAAATTAATTGATTAAGCCCCCCACAATGGGCACACACATGAGATGACGACAATGTGGCCGGGAATCGAACCCGGGATTAGCTGGTACCCACTGAGCTCAATTATTCGCTCGTGAGAGCGCACCTTTATGGCTTTAAGCACATCCACTGTTTTATTTTTATTACTGTTCCTTTGAAACATATGAATATATGTGGTTATTATATCCTGGTGAAGGTATTTATCTTATTTATTTACTAGTGTTTTCCCTTTTTACTAGTGTTGACTGTACCCAGCAGTGGGTATCCAGGCTGGGATGATGATGATGATGATGATGACTAGTGTATACCCGCGCCTTTAAACGCGTTTACCATTAGAAACAGCAGTTAGATAGAAACACCGGGATTTTATTAAGTCTCATGGGGATTCCCGAAAATAACATGGTAGATTTCATTAACGTTGTCTATAAAACACCCGCGAAAATGTCTAATCCAAGCGGTTGAGATTTGGAGATTTTATCCCGATCCCGTTGGAGTATCTGGATAAAAAGTAGCCCATGTGCTATTCTAGATGTTCAGCTATTAAGATAACAAAATTCATCCAAATCCGTCGAGCCATATTCAGCGCACCTACGGCGCACACACACATAGACTCACAACCCCCTGGTTTCGCATTTAATTAGACCGGTTGCATTCTAATAAGAGTAATAAGACGTAATCTTAGTATGATCTTACTGGAATCTTATTGACCTCATCTTAATGCCCAATAGATGACATTGCTAACGACGTAAAATTAAAGATGACAAGGAAAAAAAATACGAGTTCAATATTTTCTTTTATGATAACTACTAGATTTGTACGTGGCTAAGCCCACGTGGAATTCGGTTACCACGCACTGTTCCCTCGGGAACTGTGCATTTTTCCGAGATAAAAAGTAGCCTATGTCACTCTGGCCCGTAAACTATCTATATGCCAAAAATCACGTCGATACAAACACACATACTTTCACATTTATAATATTAGGTATGGATAACCGATGGTCTAATATATTTTTTAGGTCATTAGCCTATAGTCCTTATGTCACTAATCGTGTATGGCCCCTTGCCTAATGAAAATGTACTCATGTAATGACTTGTGATGTGAATGTATCTTCAGCATCTTAAGGCTTTATTACTTCGATAGCTATGTAATCTTCCTTTGGATTTAGATTATGGGAAGTCATATTTAGTTGCATAGCTGTTAAGATAAATACGTTTCTTCCATCCAATAAACGTAACGACGTTTCAACCACATAGCAACAGATAGGCACCGTATATAAATTGTTAATATACAACAATGCCTATCCATCCCATTGAATGTAAAACGCAAAGCGAGAATAGCATTCAGCATTGTACCGCCACAAAGTTTAATTTAACATCACGGCATGAGCATCAATGAGTATAAAACGGCTCATTCCATTCCTAGAGTCAGCCATTATCGCATCAACGAAGAGTTTCATTTGATATTTCCATTAAATTTCAATTGGGAACTCATCTCGAATTACAATGGAGCAACAGTACCTACCGCTACTACGCCGTGTAGTGTTGCTGCGACGCGCGAATTTCACGCCGGCTTACCTCTAAGTCTTCCAATGTTCCCAGAATGCAGCTCCGTTGTCCCTCGCATTCATTGATGCTTTTTTCAAGATTCCCCGCCCCGCCCGTCGGCCATTGTCCGCGAAGGCAGTGGATATAAATTTCCGTATGCCTTTTTTCTTTCAACAATGAAGTGTCATTGTTCATGTTTGTATTTTAATATCGAGCCGAACACACGACCAAATCGGAATAGATAAATAATGCTTAGGGGTTTTTTGGAGCCATTTGTTAGCTCGGTTCCAGAGCGTCTGGCGCGGCCATATTTGGTCGATATATTAATGGCGGCAAAGGATGCGTTCCATTCATGCTTTATGCATGCGTTCGTCATAATATGTTGTTGCGTCCACAAAGAATGCTTTGTGGTCGGTGGATGGCTTCATTCTTGATCTAGTTGGCGCGTTTGGTGTCGAGAGTACCTGCGATGGGCTCGATTCTTAGTAAAATGGATTTAACCGTACTGATCAATACTATTGTATTAAAAGTGTCTATTTGTTGCCAATTCTGATAACTTGGTAGCACGCCGACTATTTAAGTGTTTTGTTCACACCCTCAAAAGACTCCGATATCTCGTGATATACCTGACATGTATTATTAAGCAGTTGTCTTTAGAAGTCGTGGCAGCCTAGCGGTTTGACTTATGATTCTCAAGCAGAGAGTCGTTTGTTCGAGCCTGAGGGCCTACTCCGAAACTCGAAAATCCCTCTCACTCTCGTATTAAATAGTATAAGCGTCAGAGGGATGGAACGACACGAACTTCGATCTTTGAATTTCGTAGTAGCCCTGGGCTCGCATCTCAAAGTTTTTCGGAATTTAGTACGAGGAAGCGTCTGCGAAAAAAGTAAATGGTGTGAAGTAGCTACCCAATCCGCATTGGTTCCACGTGGGCACTATGGCCAAAGACCTCTCATTTTAAGAGGCATATTCCAGCAGTGAGACGTAACATAGACTGAGATGAGAACCTTTTGCAAGATGAAGATTACAGCGACATAAATTATTCAATTCGAGCCTTCCTTAGCAATAGCAACCCATTAAAAATAATCTCGTGTTGTGAATGTCCACGCAATTCAATTGTCATCAGGTGATAACTGGGTCGTTTGCAACCCTATTTCACAAAAAAGTATAGTCCTAGCCCCTGTTCCGGCGCGTGAGTAGACAAGCGGACGCCTTCTCGAACGGGTCGGACCGGGTCGGTGGGTAGCGAGCCGACTAGTGACCCGCTAGGCCCGTGGTTAGATACTGCCTTGTACACGCGGGTTCTGGATCAAACGTTGACGTGACTTTTAGGATAATCATGTTCTTAGGTACATTTTTAACCTCTTGTATGTCTTGACTACAAGGTAACGACGAGATTGAATCATGAACATGTTCAATTTTGTCAATAATGGTGGCTATCTTTTTACCCGAGTGTCCTAAGGAGGGTTATTCCGTTATAATGTCAATCTGTGAAATTGGTAGGTATTGCACTACTACGCTGGTATGTTAATAAAGGAGACTTAAATGTAGTTTTTTTTACTTCTGACATAACTACAAGGGGTTAAACTCCCCTTGTTTTTGTCTGTTGTCTTGGAGGTTTTCATCATCATCATTTCAGCCTTAGGACGTCCACTGTTAGACATAGGCCTCCCCCTTGGATGGGTTTAATTCTTGTATATATATTTACTTCGGAGCCCTCGGAAACGGTTCTGATGATTACGACGAAACTTGCTACGTGGGAGCTTTCGCGGGTAAACATTCGATCTAGCTTGATCTTTCATAACGAGCATATCGTCTCTCAAAGGCCCGGCAACGCACTTGTTATACCCTTCGTGTCGCGGGTGTCCATGGGCGACGGTGATAGTTTCCCATCAGGCGATTCGTATGCTCGTTTTGTCCCGTTATATTGAAAAATACTTATATATTTATATAAAATTAGCCGTTGCTCGTTCAATTAGTACAGTCGTATGGTGGTAGGATTGAGCTTGTCACTTGCCACAAGTCAATCATATTTTCCGTCTATCCCACTAGTCCCATTGAGTTGTTCCATTGATGGGACAACTGAGACTATTTACTCCCAGTAGTCCCATGGGACAAGTGGCACTAATATTTTTATCATATTATTGTCCCAAAAGTCCCATTACCGTCATGCTCAAATGGAACTCATAACGGTGTGATCACAGTAGGACACTTTTTAGAAAAAAATGTGCGGTATGGTTTTGTGTTTAAAGCTTGTCCAATTTACTCGCTACCTATATTCGTTCAAAATTTGTTTCGAAAACTGCTTTCAAGCCGCACCACGCACCCCAAATTTACCCTTACCCAAAACAAATGACCCACTTTGTTTTACCCGAACTTGTTTTTTTAATCCTGACTAGCAACGGCCACCGTCCAACGCTCAGGGGTGACTTTTAACTTACACCAATATTCGTTATTGTGACGTAGGATTTTGAGAACTTAGATTATAATTAATGGAGAGGGCTATGCTCGGGGTTTCTCTGCGGGATAGAATCAGAAATGATGATATCCGCAGTAGAACTAAGGTTACCGACATAGCCCGAAGAATTGCGAAACTGAAGTGGCAATGGGCGGGGCACATTGCTCGCAGGACTGATGGCCGATGGGGTCAAAAGGTTCTCGAATGGCGTCCGCGGACCGGGAGACGAGCTGTCGGTAGGCCTCCAACAAGATAGAGCGACGACCTGGTTAAGATCGCGGGATCGCGGTGGATGCGGAAAGCACAAGACCGGTCTGAGTGGAGAGCCTTGGGGGAGGCCTATGTCCAGCAGTGGACGTCTTTCGGCTGACATGATGATGATGATGATGATGATGAGATTATAACCGTGATTGTAGGTGGCAGGACCTTGTGCAAGGTCCGCCCGGATTGCTACTACCATCTTGCTCGCTAATCCAGCCGTGAAGCAACAGTGCTTGCACTGTTGTGTTTCGGCGTGGAGAGTAAGACAGCCGGTGAAATTACTGGCACTTGAGGTATCCCATCTTAGGCCTCTAGGTTGGCAACGCATCTGCAATCCCTCTGCTCGTTTGCCATACAGTCGAAAAAAAAATTTAGCCATTTGAAAAAAAGTAACTGTCAAAAGCAAAGTTAGTGAGGCTGGGCTAAATTTAAAAGCAGTAGGAAAACAGGGTAGGGGAGCTTGTCTAACTAAATCCCCGTTAGAGTCAGGCGGTTATTGTAAGATTTGCTGTCTAGCTAGTCATAATGAACTTGAACTTGAAGAAGGGCTACGAAATAGCCCGAAACATGTCGAGCTAAACTCGATTTAAGACGTAAGTTATCCGTTACAATAGCATTTAATATGAGTGAGTCTCTAGTTTCATGTTCATAACTTTACTTTTAAACATTAATGTGGGACCTAAAATTTTAAACACCTATGTAATGTAGGTATGCTATGGGTGAATTATCAGAGCAACTTTTTTAGCCGTCCAAAGTCGAATTTAACTTGCAAGATTTGATTACAGACAGACAACTTAATAACTTGTAAAAAGTTAAAAATTAAAGGGGTGTCCACACAACACAAGAACGTGTTGTTTCGCTTAGCAGAACCCTTCTTGCGCGAGTCTGGTTTACACTTGGCCAGTTTATTTATCAGTCTAATAATAATCAATATAATATTAATTGACATTAACGAGTACCTACTGCGATTAATTCAACAAAACCTGAGTCGTTGCGTTGCACGCATGACATTAACCTCATAATTGCTACCTCGAACCGGACACTGCGGCCGCAAAGTTAAGGGTCCTCCACACGGAATTCCACAAGGCGAATAAAACTGCCTATAAAGGATCAAAGGTGGAGCCACTTGGCTTTGATTCGTGTGGAGAGCCTCTATTAGCTATTATGGAGGTTTTTTCGGCTGGTGTTATAGGTTAGAGTTTCGAAGGATTTTTGAAGCTGGTATTATTTGAGTGGGCTTTTTTGGTTTTTACTTTTTTTTTCTGTATTCGCGCCGTTGAATCGTAGAACCTTTGCATCTGAGCGCTCTGTCCGCTAACTCTGGGGGCCTACTACGAAATTCGAAAATCGAAGTTCGTATCGTACCGTCGCTCTCACTCTCGTATTAGTCTCGAATTTCGCACGTCGTAGTATGGCCTACGTTCAGAGACCTCTAATAAGTTATGTTGAAGTTGGATAGGCCGCGCACAAAAAATATTTTTCACTTCTCATGCTCGTAAAGTTTGTGTTTATGCTGGATCTAGGCGACATAAAATGACTTTTTATGCCCTAGTGCATAAAGTAAAATCTTCGTCTAAGACCAAGGTTATCACGTGTTAACAGCCACAAACAAAAAAGCTTCTATATATTTTTTATATATATTATGTAACTCATCATCAATCAAATAAATCAATAAAACTAAATGATAATATTATATTAGCAACAATGGATGAAAAATAAAAGATACCTATAGTAAGTGAACAATGTTTCCACTGTTGCTATTTCATTTCCTCTCAATCAAATTGAAAAGCAGTGTAAAACTCCCCTTGACGTGTCTATCCACCCTCGCCGTACTGGCCCATGTGGCTATATGAACGTCTCAGATAAAATGGTTCGTTTTATGCTCGTGTTGTACAATCTACTATATTATTTAAGGAGACAACACTACCTGGTAGGATCCATGTAACATTCTGAAGCTATCTGTTCTTTGGTCGAAATGTGACTTAAACTGAAGGCTACACTTTCATAAACCCCTTGTATTGGTTTACCTAACAAGATGTTGCTGCAAGCACTTAATCCCCGACGCAAAAAGAGGTGTATTACTAGTTTGATATCAATGTCTGTCTGTCTGTGGCATTGTAGGTAGCTTTCAAACGGATGGACCGAATTATCCGTTTTTTTACGTAAAAGTGAGTTTCTTTGCGGTAGCTTTTAGCTGTGTTTCATTAAAATCGGTTCAGCCATTTTTGACATATTATTGAACTTTTAAATGGCAATATCATGAGTTTTTCAACATTTTTTTAAAAGCTTTTCTTTAGCTTTCCCTGTTTGTTTATTTATTTGTTTGGGTCATATCTTGGAAGCAAAATTTGACCCACTTCCTGCGCAGTGGTCCAATTGACTTGAAATTTGGCGTACCTATGTAAATCTGGTGTCAATACATTAATCTGGTAGTGACAACCTGGTGATCCAGCCAGGATCATCTCCGCAGGACGGAACTCCTCAACGGTTACAGCATCGACTTAAGATTTGATACGGAAATGTAGTTTTGATGACAATGGAAGTACAGGCAACAAAAAGTACAGTCAGCAAAAAAATTTTGTACTTAAAATTACATTTATAGTGACTTATATGTTGGTTAGGTTATATTTAACTAAGACACATTTTGATTAAAGTACAGTGCGCAGAATTTACGATGGGATTTTAAGCCTTTAAGTTAGGTAAGTAAAGTAGTACCTACCTAGGTAGGTACTTTATACATATTATGTTGAGTGTACAGTCAATTTACTATGTAGTAGGTAAAGTACTAGGCGATCATAAACGACATGTGTTATAAACAAAAGCATATGGCTAGGTCGCGCGATGACCTTCCGTCGTAATTTGATTTAGTCATAGTGAATTGATTATTGACTTTGACGTGATGTTAGGGGAACAGAATAATGTTGGAAATATAGTTTAAATGCAGTAAATATTGTTGTCAAACTTCGAATGTTAGTAGATAATTACTTGATAATACCAAGTGAAAGAAATTTCAATTAAAAAATAATAAATACGTCTGCCACGTAGGTACTCTTGCTAACTTGTATTTTTTTAATAATCTTAGATAGGTAGGTATGCGCATTCATTTTGTTTTCCTATTGTCTGTAATTGGGCTAATAGTAGTTAAATAGTCTGTACACAATTTGGTGAATTTCAGTACATATTTAAAGTGCTCTATTTTGTTGCCAATACAGGCGAACAAAAATCTATTATTTGGCAATGCAGTGGACATTATTCTTGAGCTTGAGGGGTAGAAGGACTGGTAACCGTGGTCGGTGGTCATATATAGAGTTTCCCTCTAGTCCCCCCCCCCCTCTATATATACGCAAGTTAGCAAGTTGATAATTTTATTAGCACTTTAGTTTAAAATATGAATGCCTAGATTTTACCAATTTTCCTATGGTAAATAAATATATTAAAGTAAGTTCGAAAATTGTTCCCAAGACCAATTTTTTGTAAGTAAAGAAACGCCGAACGTACCCTTATATAAAAAAAATATCTAAGGAATTTTAACCGTTATTTTTCTATTAGAAGCAATTAAGTAACAAACTGTTACAATAAAACACTATAATTAAATAACAATATTTATTAACAGCCAGCAATATAAATTAGAAAAAGAAAGCCGAAGAAAGTGCTGGCCATAAACAAATTGTATTAAACAAAAACTTCGGTGCCTCTCTGTCTGCTGCGGTAGACAGCGCGTCTACCTGGCCAGAACCCTCCTCTATCTCGCTCCCACTAAACCATCCAACGTATATGTGAACAAGACGGAGCGAGTCCATTCCTTATCCTTTGAAAAAATGTGGAGTGTTTTATTGCGAAACGACGTAAGTGCCATGGAAATTAAGGGCGGTTAAGATTTTTAGAATAGATTGGTGTGCGTAGTTGTTTGTTCTAGCCGCCTCGAACCCGCGTCAGAACGGAGTGTTATCTCCGATGAGGGTTATATTTTTAATACCTTTTTTATTTTTGATTTGTTAGAGGAATTATGCTTTTTGAATGTGTCGAATATTAAACTGGTGCAGTATACGCACGGCTAATGTAATAAACTTGATTTGATTTTAGAGTTAGTGGGAAGAAACATATGTAACAATAACTGTTAGGATTTTCAACATAATTTCTACTTCACGGGTAGGTACTTCTTAATTACGCAATCGTTTGTTTAAGTTTTAACTTATTTACGTGGTATTTATTATGTTGTAAAAAAATTAATTCGAAATAGTCGAAAATTTTATTCAAATATTGTAGCAAAACATAGATTTTCAATTTTCAAATGGTAAGTATTTGTGCTATTTGTTCATCTTACAAATCTGCGTCAAGGGCAAAGATATCGACACGGCCAAAGTGTTAAGTGCATAAAGTCGTGTATACATATTTTTGTAACTTTGGCCGTGTCGATACCTTTGCCCTTGACAAAAGTCAAAAAAAGTCTTTGAAGTTACATAAATATGTCGTTGTGCATAAAGTCATATATTTTTGTAACTTTGGCCGTGTCGATATCTTTGCCCTTGACACCTAGATGATATTATAAGTGCAGTGTGTACTAAATTTTACTGTAACCCACTTACTCGTACTTGGTTTGGGTAGGTATTTATTAACTAAATGTAAACAAAACAGCGTCAATTGGTGTCTTCTTGTCAATTATAAAATTCCCGCGTTAAACTATCTAAACATTTACATTTCTGTATTGACATACACTAGTCTACTTTGAAATACAATGACAAATAAGTAAAATGTTTAAAATCCTTGAATGTACCAGATCTGGCAGCTGAAGTTTGTTTACATTTAGTTAAATACCTATCCAAACCAAATATAGGTAGAGCAGATTTGGAGAAAACTGGCTGTGACAAACAAACAGACACACACAAATGGCATGATAACTATTTCATCTATCTATTCTATGTATTATGGCACGAAAACTAAAAAAAAACATAATTATTAATTTGTAACTTTGTATGTAGTATATGTACATAATATGTAAGTAAACTCTTTATTGTCAAAATAAATAAATAAACACAATTGCCAAATATTGAGATACATTTACATAGGCGAACTTATCCCCTTAAGGGATCTCTATCAGTTAACCGTGGATGCATTCAGTAAGGCACAGACATAAATACTTTTATGTAAGTACCTGTACATTTTATGCATATAATATAACATATATGTATGTAGGTACTTTATAAATATTTCAATGCTGCTTCGGTATATTTTGCTTATACTGCGGCCACCAGCGCCCGCGCACTGGTCAGCCTCACAGCTCCGCAACAATATAAAGGTGCGTCCACAATAGTTCACTTCTAGCGAACATGTATGTTGCCAAATGTTCACACGCCGATGCTAAATTACTGCTTTCTAGCAAAGCCGCCGACGGACATGGCGAAACTTTATGGGTTAAGGGGCTTTAATAACTAAAAAAAAGGGTTTTTTATTAATGAACTGAAACAATTAGGTGCTTTGCTCACTCACGACCTTGGGTTGTCATTAATTGTAAAGCGTAACACTGAATCTGCGAAAGAGATTTGTTTTGAGAATAATAACCAACGGCAACGGAAAACTAGCTGTCTTGGAAAAGAAGCACGTTAAAAGGTTTTTTTTTTAATCTTTTTTATTATGGAACTTTGATCAAACGATAATGAACATGTCAGTTCCCAAAGGCCTTAACTATAAAAACACCACAACAGCCATACGATTTAAATGAGTAACAACTCGTGCCAAGATGGACTGACATGTCCTCCAAACCATACCACCGGATACGTTAAAAGGTTTTATAAATATCGTATTGATATGGCCCTACGAATAAATACATGAATGAATTCATTACTATAACAGTAGGTAGATTAAACAATTCTTTTTACGCATTGCCATTATGGCAGTGCTAGCCAGACCCTGAGAATCTCGTACTTACATAGATGAAAATATACACGAGCAAAGTCTAGCCAAGTTGCTCGCTAAAACTGCTGACATGTATTTGTAGCAGGGGATCGCTACAGTTGGTAAGTAAGTAGTTCCAGTCACGTGTGCTAACGGTGCTCAAGCGCTCGCTAAGTGTAAACGTACCTTTACTCGAACATTGGGCTTATAACACGCAAGCGGCTCCTGATGTGGGAACATGACTGCACGATTGTATTGTCATACCTTTAGGGTTATTGATTATATTGGTATTTTAAAAGGTAGTCGGTTCGATTTGGTTCTATCGGTTCTTTATTAGTACAGTTCGCCAAGATAGTGCCATAGTGCCATTGGTATTTTAACCCTGTTCTTTGATCAGATAGTCGAGTGGTTAGAGAACCTGGCTAGAAAGTGTAACATCTCGGGTTAGATCCCCGGGTCGGGGAGATATTTTTATGAAGAAAATATCGAACACATATATTTTTCATTTTGTCAATTAAACAAAAAAATATAGAAATATAGCCGGTTTCAGTTCAGTTCCAGGTGACGCTTCACCTACTAATACTTTTTAACCCCCGACGCAAAAAGAGGGGTGTTATAAGTTTGACCGCTATGTGTGTCTGTCCGTCTGTCTGTGGCAACTTAGCTCTTAAACGGGTGGACAGATTTGAATGCAGCTTTTTTTTGTTTTAAAACAGGTTTTCTAGCGATGGTTCTTAGACATGTTTCATCAAAATCATTTAGCCATTTTTGAGATATTGAACTTTGAAGTGACAAAGTCGGGGGTTTTCCAACTTTTGTTGGTTAGGTTATTACTAAGAAATGACGTCACGGGCCCCCACTCCTGAGGGCCTACTCCGAAATTCGAAAATCGAAGTTCGCATCGTACCCTCCCTCTCACTCTCGTATTAAATAGTATAAGTGTCAGAGGGACGGAACGACACGAACTTCGATTATCGAATTTCGAAGTAGCCCAGCTGAACCTTGACATGCTTCTACCATTTGTACGACTGATAAAAGAAAAATAAATACGAAAATACAAACTGAGACATGGATGCACAGAAAAACCACAAAAAGAGACCACCGCTGGGAATCGAACCCAGGTCCTCAGCAATCCGTGCTGCGTGCTATAACTCCTACACCACCGCTGGACAGGAATCTAGACACGAATTTTTCCTATGTTTCACAGATATGTGGACGTATCCTGACGATGTTTTCCTTCACCGTAATTATTATAGTCACTTTACCCCATAGATCAAACTATGATGACGTAGCAAGAACCTATCCTGTCCCAAACCTGTCTAACCCCGTCCCACCTGCCCAATCACCGCTAAGCCAGCCGACCGCAGTTCCCATAAAATAAGATTTAAAACTGGGCACATAAAATATACCCTATTATACGAACAACACTTATATCATTTATTATTGCGACAATGCATGTTGGATTTTAATTGGACATGGTTAGAACGCCTTCTAGAACGGTGTTGCTATGCTATTGCTATAAACTGTCTTGATGACTGTATTGGGAGTTGGGAGGGGATGCTCGGGGTTTCTCTGCGGGATAGAATTAGAAATGATGATATCCGCAGTAGAACTAAGGTTACCGACATAGCCCGAAGAATTCCTGAAACTAAAGTGGCAGTGGGCGGGCACATTGCTCGCAGGACGGATGGCCGATGGGGCCAGAAGGTTCTCGAGTGGCGTCCGCGGACCGGGAGACGAGCTGTCGGTAGGCCTCCAACAAGATGGAGCGACGACTTGGTTAAGATCGCGGGATCGCGGTGGATGCGGAAAGCACAAGACCGGTCTGAGTGGAGAGCCTTGGGGGAGGCCTATGTCCAGCAGTGGACGTCTTTCGGCTGACATGATGAGGGGATAGGGTAGGTTTGGAGTGGTTGAAAGACTGTTGGGTTTTCCGTTAAAACTGGCCAAGTGCTAGCCTGGCTCACGCACCAAGGGTTCCGTACAACTCTGAATAAGCTGTCGGTATAAATAAATAAATATCATGGGACACTTGACACCAATGAGGGCTATCGCGTATGAATTCGCCACTAGAGGCGCTAGTGTAGCGTGAGGTCTCCGAAATGTCAAATCTCATAGTTTTTGGGTGAGCTACGTGGGTTTATTTCTAATTAGAATAATTTTGTGAATATTTTACAATATCTGAAATGAATTATGGCAAATATGCGTTCCGGGGCAATGAATGTCTGTGTTTTGAGACAGTTTTGTCTTTCGGAAACCTTTGTCCTCCCTTTTTCCGAACAAAACGGGGACTATGCAACACTATGACATGCTCGATATTTTTATGGTACGGTTTTAAGGTGTATTAAATATGATTTTAATCTAAACTTTGTTTTCACGCCCGTATAACAGACTTTGAAAGCCATACTTAAAAACCTCACGCAACAGTGCGCCATCTAGTGAGACAAAAAACGATAGCCCTCATTGACCTAGTCTCAAACTAAGCAACGCTTATACTATGGATACTAGGCAACGGATAAACATACTTATACTGGGTGTTTCCTGTAACACGAGCAAATAATTAAAACATAGATCGTACTGGTCAAACTGAGCAACATTAGTTCAGCGACTTTTAAAAATAATAGAGTCTTTAGATTTTCCCTTTTTCATACAAATTAGATGTCAATATCAATGTACGCCATCCTAGGAACCCAACTGACGTCGCCTGTCGCCCAGAAATTCAAACATTTTGCTTTAATTGCTTCTTCGAATAAACTTTAAAGTTTTAATAAAAAAAAATTAATGAAATAATTTAAAATTTACGATAGCTATCGTAAGGCGGTGAGCAAGGAATTCAGTTCATTGATATGGACCTGCACAAACCTGATTCGAATTAATTCAATGGTGCTTGTGTGAAGTTTGACGAATACATATCAAAGTCAAAAATCTTTATTCAATTTAGGCTACAAAGCACTTATCAATTCTCAAAAAAGCCTGCCCCAGTTCGGAAAAACCTCTGCTGGGAAGATCCGGCAAGAAACTCAACGTAGGTACATTTTTTTTTAAAACAATTTACAATATTATTATTATGAAATATATCATCACATTTATTAACACAACTTATTTAACACAGTAGGTTCGCTATTTGAAGGGATCGCTAATGCGGATCGGAATTATTTCCAAATATCCTGTCCATGATATAATCATTCACTTTATAAGACGCCTTTGATATTAATGTCTTTTGACAATTTATATGTTTTAATTACTTGCTCGTGTTACAGGCCACACCCGGTATAGATAAATACTTAATACATATTAAGTACTTAAATACATATTAAACATCCAAGATCCGAGAATAAACATTAAAATAGCACTACATTCTGCGCTACAAAACGTTGGAAAAACCCCGACTTTGTCACTTCAAGTTCAAAGTTCAATATCACAAAAACGGCTAAGCAGATTTTGATAAAACATGATTAAGAACCATCGCTAGAAAACCTGATTTCAAATAAAAATCCGCATTCAAATCGGTCCACGCGCTTAATAGCTAGGGTGCCACACACAGACAGACACACTAGCGGTCAAACCTATAACACCCCTCTTTTTGCGTCGGGGGTTAAAAATTAAATCGCATCATACTTTCGTTTTCTGGTTAGGCGACATTATGTCCAGTTAGAATTGAACTTTTATCATCATCATCCCAGCCTATATACGTCCCACTGCTGGGCACAGGCCTCCTCTCAGAACAAGAGGGCTTGGGCCGTAGTTCCCACGCGGGCCCAGTGCGGATTGGGAACTTCACACGCACCATTGAATTGCTTCGCAGGTTTGTGCAGGTTTCCTCACGATGTTTGCCTTCACCGCAAAGCTCGTGGTAAATTTCAAATGTAATTCCGCACATGAATTTCGAAAAACTCAGAGGTGCGAGCCGGGGTTTGAACCCACGACCCTCTGCTTGAGAGGCGATAGGTTAAACCACTAGGCCACCACGGCTTGCGGCGGCGGAATTGAACTTTATTTACTGCAAATACATGTGAAGTACTAGAACATCTCTCATTAGAATTTCGTATTCCTCTATGATGTAAATCTTATAAGAAAATAAGTAACCTAAGCTAATCAACGTAAAAAATTTGAAAACACCCGTCATTGCCATTTAAAGTTTAATATCTCAAAAATGGCTAAACCGATTCTAATAACACATACCTAGAAGCCACCGCAAGGAAACTCGCTTTCTATATTTTTTAAGGATTTCGTATTTTGTACGGAATATTCCAAGTTTAGGTATAATTTGCACCCCACACTACTACAACCTGTTGGATAGAAAAAAAAATTTTTTTTTTTATTGTACCATTTTGTCGGCGTAGTTTACATTAGCAAAGCCGCGGACGGACAGACAGACAGATAGACAGACATGGCGAAACTATAAGGGTTCCGTGTTTGCCATTAAGGCTACGGAACCTAAAAACGGCATCAAAATCGGTCCATCTGTTTAAGAGCTACAATGCCACAAACGGACAAACAGACACTTTTGCGTCAGGGGTTAGTAAAACAAATGACCGACTCGCACTTGGCCGGTTTTTTTATCAGAGGTACGGAACCCTAGTCTTGTTCAACTGTCATTTTCTGCTAAGCATATACTCATACCACCCTTAACACAAGCAATAAATATGTTATCCATAACACAAGACCATTATCTTCCGGATAATTTATTAAATTTGACACTGTAACGCCCACTTTCCCCTAAAGTAGCTTCTCTAATGTATGAAAAAACAAACATAGCATTTACCGTTGACCGTGTCGCTGTTATCTACGCGGAAGCTCAAAATTTGTATGCAGCGTCTGTAGTTCCAAATTTCTCCGCTGTCGCATTTGACTTTGTAAATGCTAACCCTTTTCTTTTTTTAGGGGAGGACGGGGGAACAAAGATCCCAATAAATATATTGTATTTATTTAGTGTTTATTGCTGAATTATGCGGGATCCTTCCGGGATTGAGATGCAATGTGCGGAATTGATTTTATTGCGTTTCTGAGAGCTAATAGGAAGGCGTAGCATTTTTTAGAATGATTTGAGTGAATTAAGGCGACTTAACGTAAGTAAAATTAAAAGAGGCGTATTTATGACACATACAATTGTAAAATATCGTATTTATTATGTAAAATGAAGGAAAGTTCATAAAAAAGTTTCTATCTCCTAAACATAAACCAATTTTTAAAATTTTTGATATGACATATTTATGTTTTTGGTATGGCTAGTCATTTGTTTTGAACGGTGTTGTGTGTGTGCTAAGTTTAGCTTCGTTGTATAATGTTAGTGCAAGTTTTTACATGCGTAACCTAACCAACAAAAGTTGGAAAACCCCGGCTTTGTCACTTCAAAGTTCAATATCTCAAAAACAGCTGAACCGATTTTAATGAAACATGTCTAAGAACCATCGCTAGAAAACCTGCTTTCAAATAAAAAACCGCATTCAAATCGGTCCACCCGTTTAAGAGCTACGGTGCCACAGACAGACACACACACACACACAAAGACACACATAGCGGTCAACCTTATAACACCCTCTTTTTGCGTCGGGGGTGCAATGTGTGTCGCACAGATGTAGCTGTCTTGCATGTGTAGTTGCGGAGTAACAAAGTAAAGGAAATGTGGGTTTTACCCTTTGCACGGAAAGGCAGCGAAGATATTTACTAATTTGTTTTTGCAATTTAATATAAAAATTAGTTCAACTTATTGCCATTCATTGATGGAATTAGCTTGCCAAGTTATTTCATTGCGTTGACTTTTAATTAGAAATATATGACAATTTGAATAAATCAATAAATCGGGTTATAAATAAATACGTTACGCTGTCAAATTTGTCAACTTATTAAAAACACATTATTCTAATGACCATCTTTCCAAGTTGCGTGGTAGTGCGATTGGCCAAGTCTTGTCAGATTTGTGATGCGATGTATTATTGTATTGTATTGTACAACTCTTAATTGTACATATTACAATACAGATTACAAGAGAATAACATGTAAAAAGGCAATCCTTTAAAGAAATCTCTTCCAGTTAATCTTTGAACGACCACGACGATGTGATTTTTATGTTTAATAAAATTATGAGACAATATTTTTGAAAGGCGATAATAAATATGTACTAGCAAAGGATGAATCCTCAATGGCGTGGCTAGAACCTTTTCGTCAAGCAGTCCGGAGAGTGAGAGAAGCGCGTTTAGGAAGGTGCGTCTTCGGAGGTTTACTGTCATTTGGTGCAAATGGAAAATGGGCAACTCGAAATTATACATCAAAGTAGAAAAATGACAATTAGAAATAAGTAGGTACATCAACAAGGGAAATTGTACATCCTGAATGTCGTCGAAAATGGAATCTTGTCCCATGGTAAACAAATTAGAAGTATGCTGGAAAAAAAAATACCACTTGTATTTACGTAGGTACACTCTGAAATAAGACGAATAAGTAAATATGACCCACCGGAAATCATTTATTTTGGGTCTACATATTATGTTATGAGTTGACTTCATATTAAGTTATGATATGATTGATCAGCACAATTACACTTAGAAAAAATGAACTCTGGATGGTATTCATTTTGGTCCAAATTCAAAATGATGAATTCAAGTGGACGATTTTCCATTTGCACTGAATGACAGTGAATCTTTTCGGATTGCAACTTCTCGGAGGTAGTTGATGTCACATGAAAAATTTAGACAACCGGGTGGGAATCGAGTTACTATGATGCCACGTTATGACACCGTGAATCAATAAAATGTCTTCAATATATTTCGGAACATTTCTTTGTTTAAGTTTTTTCAATTGATTCCTAACCTAACCTCCTCTAACCTGGCCTAGTAGGCCGTGGTGGCCTAGTAGTTTGACCTATCGCCTCTCAAGCAGAGGGTCGTGGGTTCGAACCCCGGCTCGCACCTCTGAGTTTTTCGAAATTCATGAGCGGAATTACATTTGAAATTTACCACGAGATTTGCGGTGAAGGAAAACATCGTGAGGAAATCTGCACAAACCTGCGAAGCGATTCAATGGTGCGTGCGAAGTTCCCCAATCCGCACTGGGCCCGCTTGGGAACTATGGCCCAAGCCCTCTTGTTCTGAGAGGAGGCCTGTGCCTAGCAGTGGGACGTATATAGGCTGGGATGATGATGGTACTCTAACGAATTAATTGACTAATGATCTGGTTTTAGAAATAAATAAATGTAGGCGTCTTAATTCAATGATTTATTTTTAAATCAAATGGATTTCATCAAAAATTTGCTACCTAAAATTAAACTTTCAAATAAGTAATCATTAATCAGTAATCAGTATTATCATCATCATCATCATCATCATCCCAGCCTATATACGTCCCACTGCTGGGCACAGGCCTCCTCTCAAAACAAGAGGGCTTGGGCCATAGTTCCCACGCGGGCCCAGTGCGGATTGGGAACTTCACACACACCATTGAATTGCTTCGCAGGTTGTGCAGGTTTCCTCACGATGTTTTCCTTCACCGCAAAGCTCGTGGTAAATTTCAAATGTAACTCCGCACATGAATTTCGAAAAACTCAGAGGTGCGAGCCGGTCGCCGGTCCGGCGAGAGGTGCGGAATCAGTAATCATAATTAATAATTTTATTTTATTTTAACTTGGCTCTTGTCATCATCAATCTCCATTAATTAATTCGATGATGGCACAAGGACTACTGAGCTAAAAAAACGCTCATAAAATAACTCGAACGTGGATTCCGTTAATTTTAAACCTGTTGCTTACCATAAACCTTGGAAAGTGAATCTTGCCGGCCTGCTGTATGCTGATTACTTCGCCAAAACATGAGATCTTGTTATTTATCATCATAATATGTGACTTAACCTAGCTGAGGCCGTATTATCTAATGCACTGACATCCACAATCGCATTCACCATCATCACCATCATCATCATCATGTCAGCCGAAGGACGTCCACTGCTGGACATAGGCCTTCCCCAAGGCTCTTCACTAAGACCGGTCTTGCGCTTTCCGCATCCACCGCGATCCCGCGATCTTAACCAGGCCGTCGTTGTTGTGGTTGGAGGCCTACCGACAGCTCGTCTCCCGGTCCGCGGACGCTATTCGAGAACTTCTGACCCCATCGGCCATCAGTCCTGCGAGCAATGTGCCCACTGCCACTTCAGTTTAGCACTTCTTCAGGCTACGTGTATGTCGGTAACCATAGTTCTACTGCGGATATTCATTTCTGATGCTATCCCGCAGAACATCATCTCCTCATCATCTCTCCGTCATCTCCTTCTGCCCTCGTCTTATACAGTGTGACAGAAAGTGGTGAAAACGATTGTGATTCCAAGTGACAATAAGGTCTCTGGTGGAAGGTATAAAAACACAAACGCCTATGGAACGGTTGGTGTTGTGTATCTCTCTCCTTGATCGAATTAGGATCACATATCCGGAGACGAACAAAACTTATCGAAATAACCCAAACCCAAGTCATCGCTAGCAGAAAATACAGATAAAATTGCTGGAGACTATATTCATCATCATCATCTCAGCCGTAGAACGTCCACTGTTGGACATAGACCTCCCCCATGGACCTCCAGTTGCTTCGGTTGGCAGTGGCTTGCATCCACCGTGATCCCGCGGCTTTAACCAGGTCATCCGTCCATTGGACGTTTCCAATCGAGAACTTTTCGACCCCGACGGCCACTATATAGACTAAAACGGAGACTATAATTAGATAGTTTAGCTTAAATTGAAGACGGTGTTGTCTGTCTATCTAATAGAAGCCAGCAATTGTATTGCACTCAGACCGTCCCTTTCTGCCCTCATTTACATCAACATATATATACCGAGTGAAAGAAAGAAGTGGCGAAAACCATTGCGATTCCAAATAAGTTAGACAATAAGGCCTTAGGTTATTTAATATTGGCACAAAATCAACCAACACTATTTTCTGCAAAGCAAATTCACAAAAAATAGCTCTATCGTGTACTGACAATGCTTTGTAATTTAAAAATAACACAAAGAATGAAAGCAAAATTAAAAACAAGATGGCTATTGCGTACAATAGATCGATCCGTCACCAAATGTCAAGACGATTCGACAGGAGACCAGGGGTGATCAAATACACAATTGAAAGGGTTCAGTACAACATGCTGACATGTGCTGTGGCTGAAATTGACGAAAAAGTACAGAAGTCAATTTCAATTGCAGTAGCACTGTCTGCGTGTCTTAACTAAGGCTAAACCCAAACACGAAGTGGCCCGCCAAGGTCAGTTTTTCTTCTTTGTAAATGGTTTTTTTTGTTAGATTCTTCTAAAAGTAGTAGCTCGGTGTCGCGTGATGACATTGTACTGTTATATAACAGTAACGGCCTATTATTAACAGGGTAGTATCTTGAGTAAAAAAAAACAATTTAGTCCTTAATGTGTAGTTTTCTCTTTTCAATAAAACAGAAAATGACAAAGGTGAAAACGCGTCAAAGGCCGTGATGTCTCGTCATGTTAAAAAGTGTCAAAAAAAAATCGTGTCCAAATATTTTTTGATAATCTAACAGACGAACTAATTAGATTTGAGACTAGCCTATTACGGGAATTTGCGCAGCACAGCAGTGCATCCGCCAAGTTGTGATAAAAACTAAACGCAACCCTAAACTGATTGCAGAAAATCGCTCAATCGTTCCAAACTTACGTCTCTTGTCTACCTCAAAGGGTACCCCAATCGAACCGATATTAAATTTAAAACCCCTTTAAATACAATTCAATGATATTTATTGCGTTTTTTTCATCGATTCAATTCATACGTTTACCGTGTAATGCTCTAGATATGTCGACAATGGAGAAAAAACGGAGAAAAAAAGGAAGATTTTGTTAAGGGTGCGTGATGGGTAACTTGAGGTCATACCGGCTCACACCCCTGTACTTCCTGACAACATAATTTAAGGGCTGCCAAAAAAAATATAAGATAAATAGTAAAGAAGATATTCAAGCAAATGTTTATTACACAAGCCCGTGGAATCTATAAATACAGTTTTCCGGGATAAAATCTATCATATATTCTTTTTAGAATCTCAAACTATCACCATAACAAATTTCGTCATGATCGGTCAAGTTTTTTAACTGTAAAAGGGTAACGAACATACATACGCATTTGTAATATTCGGGTAATTTATAGATTATTCATTCAAGTAAATGTTGAAAACTATATCTTTTATTCTTTATTGCTCACAATAATAATACAAGTTTCACCAAAACCAGCCCATCCTTAGATACTCCTCGAAGTTCTGGTGAAAACTTTAACAAATGAATACCCAAATTACCAAACCTAGCATCCTCTACAATTTACTAAATAAAAATCATTTTATAAAAAAACTATTTCCATGTAGCTGACATAGTCACATTTGGTGTACTGTACTTAGCCTCGTTAAAATATTAGTAAAAAACAAACTAAACATTTTTGGCAGCCCTGGCCACGCATGTACAATGCGCAGTAAGTACAATTCGTACAATTGCGCAGGTCAGGCGCTAAGTTCCGTGAGAACTGCGCGCGGGCAGCTGAGCCGATGACAGCGGTGACAGCCGTAGATCTTGCCGAGTAAACGGGCTTCAAAGTTGCAGAAACAAATCAAATTAAAACAATATTTAGGGTTCCGTACCTCAAAAGGTAATAACGGAAGCCTTATAGGATCACTTTGTAGTCCGTCCGCCGTCCGTCCGTCTGTCTGCTAAGAACCTTTATCTCAGGAACGCGTGGAGACATCAAGTTGAAATTAAAACCAAATACTGTGAAAAAATCGAATTTCTAAGTTAACATAAAAGATAACTATGGCCGTTTATGCTGCAAAAACGTATACATCGATACTCAGCACGAGCCAGCAGGAGTGGAACTATAGTCGTCTACCTCACCTACATTATGTATTTGGCTTTAATCACTCCTGCTGGCTCGTGCTGAGGCACCGACTTCAAACTAGTAGAAAATTATTTTCAAGGTTTTTGAAGTCGGTTCCATTTTTTGTAAAAAAAAATCATACTTAGTTTTTTTTTTACTTTAGCATCTCACAGCGATTCCATTAAGCTCAAACACGGCATAGTTATATTATTTTCTAACAGAGTACCGGTACCTACGGTCTTCATCATCAGGTCCAGTTCACCAGATGATACTTTCTGAAAGTAAATACTTAACTTGGTGTTAAAAATGCCAAAATCGCTATAGGTGTGCTTTAAAAATTCGAGGGTTGCCCTCAATTTCTCTGGGATTCCATCATCAGATCCTAACTTGGTGTCAATGGGACCACCTCGGAAGTATGTCCTTTAGAACTAAAAAAGAATTTTGAAATTCGGCCCACAATTGGCGGAGTTATCGCGTAACAAACATACAAAAAAAAACATATACACCCGAATTGAGAACCTCCTCCTTTTTTGAAGTCGGTTGAAAACAAATCAGAATTAAAAAACGCGAAAAGGACTCTTTTACATATCTCTTTATATTTTATATGACAGAATGTGGAGGCACTTTTCATCAAAGAAATACACTATGTTTTTCTTGATTTCCGTTAACTTCGACAAACGGCTCAGTCGTCGATACGAATTATCGGATAAATCACTTTATAGGAAAATTACCTACACCCGTACGAATCCAGGGCACGGCGGTCGGTATAGTTAATTTGATATAAAACATTTTTTTTCAGAAATGTTAACTTTTACATCATTGTTATTAAGGCAATTTATTCTTAATACATCTTTATGATCTTCATGGCATCGTCTGTCATATTTCAATTCTCTAGCTTCAGAAGTTTCAGCTGGGCGATCATCATCATATCAGCCACAGGACGTCCACTGTTGGACATAGCCTCCCCCATATATAGAGCAGAGATCAAGTAGGGCTACTACGAAATTCGAAAATCGAAGTTCGTATCGTAACGTCCCTCTCGCTCTCGTATGAAATAATATTAACGTCAGCGGGACAATGCTTCGATTTTCGAATTTCGTAGTAATTAGCCCTACAGTTGCCTCGGTTGGAAGCGGCTTGCATCCACCGTGAACCCGCGACAACCAGGTCATCCGTCCATCTCGTTGGTGGACGTCCTGGCATAAGCTGGGCGATAATAAATCAGAAATCAGTCACAACTTACGAGGTTTGTCGAGGTAACAGGCGGTGTGATCTAACACGCTGGCTGAATGACACACGCCCGAACTTACCACTATAGTGTAAAAAAAAAACATCCGTTTCCGCTGCCGCGTAATGCTAATCGGAGGCACAATGACATCTTATTATATTTACTCGTCTATACCGACTCAGATACGACCACGCGAGACTGACGAGGCAAGACTCTATCCATTGCGCGATCAACACGCCCACCGCTAAGTGATTAATGAGCAATACACGCAATGTATTACGAAATGGTTGCGGCACCGTTCAGGTCTTTAATTTTCGTAATGTTGATAGTACGGGCCAAGGGTTTGTAGGTGCAGTGTGTACAACGGCTTAAGATAGATAGAGTTTTTTCTAATTTTGAATTTTTGATAACTGAGTCGTAACTTTATGTAGTGAAAGTTGAAATTTTAATACTGGTTAAGTATTAGTGGTTGGTGTTAGAATTTGAATTCTAATTACTAGTTTACAAAGTAGGTTTTTGATAATGTTAAAGTACAGACGTTCGCGTTACTTTGTGTCATTGTGGTTTTGGAATAATCTCTTTATTTACAAAGTGATTCTGTTTAAATGGTTTGTTAATAAAGTGCCGGTAGTATGGTGGTTGGGTATTCAATTTGTTGTTAACGTAACATACGAAGAAATAGGAAAAGGATGAACAGAAAATAATAAATTGTAGATAGGTAAGTAGCTGCTATCAGCCTCAGAAATGCCTAACTTAAACCATTTAATCGATTGTTGTTGTTGTTCTTACCTAAGTAATGTGTAATGTTTTGGTTATTACTGTTAATGTTAACTTGCATGTGTTGGAAACAAATAAATAATCAGATTGCTATCTAACAGTCGTGGCGTGGCATTGTAGCAACTCAATTTCCACAATGCCAATTTTATTTACATGGCGTTATTGATGACCAAAGTTTGCGTCGCGCTTCTGTCACTCTACATGTAGCCTAACGAAAATGTTTTTTCAACGCTACTGCTATCTAACCAACTCTGGCTAACACTTAAAACTAACCTACCTAATCCTAATGTATTCTCCTATATTCAAGGGTAAAAATTACTTACGGGGTCATTTCTATCAATGAACTGAGCCGTCCATCGAAGTTAACAGAAGTCAAGAAAAACACGCTGTATATTAAAAACTAGTTATTTAAATAACTGCCCGAATCGCACTTGACCGTTACCCAACTGGCCAAACCAAACCCAAGTGTTCATCAATAGATAATCACCAAATACGAGTAGTATTCACAAGCAAAAGCTTGCTATCCCACAAATCTGCATTTTGTGAATTACTTAGATCAAAATCTCTTTAATACCCACTTAATGGCGACCAGTTTTTTCCCAAATATCCGGTTTTATCCGGTTAAAAGCCACCCCAAACTACCCCGTATTCCTGTGACTGTAAAGTTTGTTTTTATTTGCGTGTATTGAAATGAATTCTTGTAAATTATACAATGTTTATTGTCAAGTCAAGAGCTTTAAAGCAGATGCTCAGGAAGAAAGTGCTTAAGCTTTCATTATTTTTAATGAAGTGAGTTCCTTAATCCCTTCGGTTTTTATGCGCGCGCGTGCTTTTGATGGAAACGTCTTTATGTGGTTTTGGCGAATTGTGTGGGAAAATAACGGGACTAGGTTTATTGGTTTCGTAAAGGCAAGCTGCAATTTATGAAGGCGAAGTACGGAGACGGGCAGTATTCTATGCGATTCAAAGAAATTTAGCGTTGAGTCTGCTATAAAATATTATCTCTCGGAGTCCCACTGCGGGACACGGGTACAGGAATATCCTGTATCAGGATATTGTGTCGACACTCCCGGCCAGTTGATAAAATGAAATAGAACTATAAATTTGAAATGCAAACAAATTTAAATAATTCGAATGTTAAGCGTGCGGGTACAAAAATCGTCGAATCGATCTCACTCAGCTTACTACTGGCCACTTCGAAATTACGCGAAGGACGGCATAATGCAACCCTAAAAAGAACAATGCCGATCATCCACGCTCATCATTCGCAAGCCACTCGACGACAGAACCAGCTCGTATCGATTGTTCATCGAATGAATCGATAATCGACAAGTGCTCGCTTGTGTGAGAAATGTAAATAAACGGCGTTAGTGACGGACGTTTGCGTCATTCGGCGTGTTATCTTTGTATTGTGTCTTCGCTGATTTTACGGTTTACTTAACTATTTGCTGCTAAGGACGCTTGCATGGTTGCTTAAAATGGATAGGTACAAAAGTAAATAAGGCACGAGTAAGTAGCTACTTATAGTGAATCGATCTTTTCAAATATGTATATCCAAACTTTTACTCGTCAGAATTAAACAAACGTGTATGAGTACTTAGAAATGTTTTTCTTTAATAAACTATTTAATAAGTACTGAATGGATAGTAAGCCCGTTATCATAAAACGGTTGACGAGACACCCAAGGATATCAGTAGCATCGATTTTACATAAGAATAAGATCAAACGCATTGTCAATCAAATCGATTCAACTTTGCAAAAACTCATAATCATTCGTTCACGCCCGTTCATCCACAAAGCTGACACTCGCTGTATCGACTTTAAATTGTCTATTTTTATTGAGAATTTGCATTTAAATAATGTTCAACGGATTTGCACGCCGTACAAAAGTTTGTACAATGCGTTACAAATTTGAAAATGGAGCTTTTTCGAACGTCAATCGGTTTATTACCATATTTGACAGTTGGCGTTGTGATCGCTGTAGTAATGGCTGGATCGTATGCTAATGTCAATTTATTGAGGTTATTGTAGCAGCGTGTAAATTGTATTGTATGTATGGATGGAATTAGTGTTCGCTGATGAATCCGTGCAGCATGAACCTATTTATCTGTGACTGAATGGCTTCTTTCAATAAATGGTCTGGAAGTCTGTTAATATGTGTAAAAAACGTTACTATGTACCTTTTTTAATCATGTAATAAATACATGATGTAACTCTTTCAACTAAACTACTAATTTTGTTTTAACTGTAATCAAATCAGATTAATTAAAGAAATGTTGTTTTAGAACTTCTGAGGGTCGTTGGCGGCGGATGGATGCGAGGGCCTGAAGACAGTGTCGTGGCGCGCCATGGAAGAGGCCTATGACCAGCAGTGGACTGCTGTAGTCTGATGTTGATGATGCTTTAGATATAAAGTTTGTGTAATCTGAAAGACTTTTATGACTCCAACGACTCCATAAGTATAATAAAAAAAAAGTAAATCTAAGTAATTTTGGCGTCTTTAGTTAAAGTATGGTGTTGAAGTCGTAATTCATTTCTTTTCTTACGTTTTATCAGCTCTATCTATGGAGACCTCGAAATAATTCGCAATAATAAATGGTTTTCTCTAAACACTATACCATGCAAAAGGTTGATCTGTAGAATGAAGATAGTATAGGTACTTTATCAATTAAGTAGGTACAAAAGGAATTTGATTTTCGTAAAAAAGTGATATTTCGTAGAAGTAATTTTGTTTAATTTACTTTTCGTAATTGACATAATTTAATACCTAATGCAGGTTAATTCGGATACTGTAAAGGGATAAAATTTGACTAACAAGATTTGAGGTAAACCTGCAAACAAATAATAAATCTTGTAAGAAAATAAGTTGTGAATTATATATATTTTCGAATTACTAGATCTTAATTCGAAATGTAATTTAAAACTTTTATACAATAAAATAGGTAGGTACCCAGATAAACTTACAACTTTAAAAAAGTACCCATGTAACTACTCGTACAATTCTTTAATATGGATAAAAAATAATTGTGTATACCTATTTTGCACAAAACAATTTGCAATACATTACCTAAAACATAATGAAATCATTAACCTATTAGTAATTTATTTATGTCGCTTTGTGAATAACCAAATTTGTAACGGTCTATTAAATTGAGTTGTAAATCTAACAATCCAATTTGAATCACACGTACACATTGCAGGCGATAAACCAAACTACCTGCGCGCACATGTTGTAAAATCTCCATATGCATAGTTCGAATTCGGCGTGCCCCCATGCCATATGCAAAAATCGTTTATCGATTTAAAATTCCTTTTTACTGGCACAAGACCTGTGCGTCGCGAATTTGCGAATGCATTTATTCTATTGGCAATAAAAATTGTATACGTATGTAGTTAATTTGCGTGCTGCATTGTGGTAGCACTGCCGCGGGGCGCGACCTACTGCCCCGCGTTACGTTACAATTCAATTATCGAATCCTACCATTGTGTCATATTCATAAACATAATTTTTAAACGGTCTCCTTTGTCGCCGGCCATGCCGATTTTTTGACGTTTCGAATTTAAATGTGAATGAACCAATGACATTTTTTACAATCTTTGTAGGTATCGATTTCGGATTTACATGTCGGAAGAATTGTGATCTCTTGTGGATCGTTGCGAGGATGATCGACATATGATAATTTTTCTAAAGGTTTTTGATTATGGAAAGCTATCGACGTGAAAGAAGTTACAGAAATTTTTGTTATTCTTTAATCGATTTCCGTTATGATATCTATTGAGTTGATAATATTCGGAAGCCACCCTTGTGATCCTTGCTCTTGCTCTTGACCTTAATATATTCTAACGGTCTCTTACCAGGAAATCAATATTTTTATTGTATATTACACGAATAACATTTAGATTATGAGAACAAGAAATATTTCTTTCATATGTTAAATTTCATATCGATTCTTCAATCATTTTATACACAAGTGTAGGTACATAATATTGAAGTGCTGATCCTTGTTATAGTATAGGTAACTGACAAAAATCACGTTACCTGTGTGTGTAAAATTTGTTATATTCTATTATAAATGTAGGTCCTTAATTTTTTTGGGTCCTTTGTAAATATCCCTACGTTAATATTAAAGCTAGTAAAGATTATTTAAATACCGAAGTAATAGTACGAAAGTACCTACTTAGTATTGATTCTTGTATTAGGTGCCTAGTAGTCAACTTAGACTAAGGCACTGGGATTTATCCCTAGTTAGTCTATAAAATGTTAAATGTCACTGGTATATTATTCTACTGATATTTAAAAAAACGAGGAACAATTTGGTTGCGTTTTGTTTATTAGTTTTGGAAATACCTACCAACTTTAAATATAAAAACTAAGAGAATTTGATTTTTTTTTCAGGAAACATTTTAAACTCCTACCGAGTGTAAAAAGAGTTACAGGCACTATAATTAACTCTAATGATAGCTCTGGAAATAACATTTTCGACTTTAGTGAACATTGCCAACAAACCCTGAAAGTTTTTCAACACAGCGTGTCGTGCTGATACTCCAGGCCCTATTCTATACTTACTTCGTTTTTTTTAGTATTAGAAATAAGGTAAAAAAAAGTGATGTAGGAAGGTTGGTAAGGTAGGTCGCTCTGAAGCGATAAGGCCGCCTATTGCTTACTTTAGAAAATCTCTGTTTTCTGCAGGTACTGCTTACTGTGCTGGTGTGCAATAAAGAGTTATTGTATTGTATTGTAAGGTAAACAATTTTGACGAGAGTTTTTATTAAAAAACGTTTTTAAAAAAACAGTAATTATTACTTATGGTCATATAATTAGGTATGCACTTGCTAATTGTTACATATTTGCTGTTACTTATTTTGTCAAGATCATACCTTTTCTAAAGCTAAAAAAAGTGCAAAATTCAATACGAGAGTGAGAGGGACGGTACGATACGAACTTCGATTTAATCATATTAAATGTATTTTTATTTAAGGTGTACCTATTTACTACTAGCTAATAGTTACTTGATGATTATTCTGTCTTATTGATTTATATCTCTGACTAAACAAACCGTTCACGTTGGTTCACTAAGTTTTATTATTATTTTTTTTTTTTTAATTACTTTTGAGCTTTAAAAAACCCAAAACAAACAGATCACAAGACAAACCAAATGAACCGACAAAGACGAACGAATTTTCTCCCGAAAATCTTATCCACCTAAATACGTAGGTACCTACTTACAGATTTTTGTTATTTAATTTGATACTGATATTCTTTTGTTATTAAAATAAATAGGATACATGTAAAATGAACAAATATTTGATATTTTTTTATTGTATCTTGATCTCAAGTAACAAAAGTATTAAATAATAAGAGAGTTTATGGTATACATGTATAAATATAAAGTTCTAAATACCGAACGCTATCTCATTTATTCCAAAGCCACCTACCGCGGCGGTTGACTACTGGAAACCATCTATCTCTTTCTGTTATATTGTTGACAAGTGTAGGTGATGTAGGTGTTTTCAAGACTATCATTGCATATGTTTTGTAATATTTACAACAATTATGTCGAATATTTACCCTACTTCTTTATAAGAAACAGTTTCGTTTATTTTATTGGATGAAGTATAGTATAGGTAGGTATAGGTAGGTAGGTATTTACTTACTGTGAAGTGAAACAAAAAAAATATGATGCTAAGTGTTGACTTGTAGCAGGTACTTACCTACATACTTAGTGGCATGAAATATTTACCTAAGTAAGCTTCTACCTACCGTAAGTACGGCATAACATTAACACTCTAAAACGAAACTTAAGTATACAACTTGTCTTGTTCAACTTATGTTATGTGTGTCCAGGGGTGGTGATTGCTTTCCATCAGGTGACCCGCTTGTTCGTTTGTCACCTTTCATATAAAAATAATAATTAACAAAATATTCAGCTCTAGGTGATTTCATGCAACAATGTCCCGAATGGATTCGTGAAACTACCTAATGCAATAAAAATAAACAATATCGACAATGGCGGCTGAAACGGGCATTGACTGATTCAGGAGGAACAATCCCGAAGACCGAGGCTCCATACGTATATTCCGACTTCATACAACTGGAGCCAATAAACAAAAAAAACTACAAAAAGAAGACAACAGCTGAAAGAGAGCGCGCGGCCGCGACACGCGCGCAACCAATTTACGTTGTTGCGCCCGGCTCATAAACGTTTAAATTCTTATTTCGAATTTCGAACAGTTGGTCTCGTTCTGCATAACAACATCCGTAAGGCAATGGCAGTTGCTTGGCCAATCGCAACGCGCGGCGCGCAGTCGTGGGCGTATTGGGGCGATCTCATTGGCGGAGCCGCGCGAGTTTATCGCTGGATTTGATGTGAGCGCGTTCACCGCAGTCGCGCCGCACGATTGTCGATTGTCGCCATTGTGCCGAGCTGCGGACGCGCGGCGGTTGTACGATTCGCGACACGCGATAATATCGATAATAAACGAGTTAATCGATCGGTGTGGTCCAGACAATGCGCGATTAGTTAGTTCCGTTCGATTTTTAAATTTGGAACAGTGTTTTGTTTACGTGCAGTGCCGGCGGACTTTTGGGTGTTTTATCGTACTGTGCAGGCGACAACGTGGAGCTGGACTTACATCAGCGTGCCAGCGGCCACTTTATGAGGTAAATAAACGTGTATTATAAAAAACCTTTTACCTTCAAGTGATCTTCCAATGCGTGAAGTACTTTGGTAATTAAGTACTGTGAAGACGGGGTGAATGAACTTGAAACAAAAGCGATTCGTTTTGGTTCCTGGCGCTCCAAGTGCTCGAACACAAGTTGAGTGAGTCAAGTTGTATGACCGTTGGCTGTATTGTGATCTTGGTAGAATTGTTTCGGAAAAGTTACGTAAACAACTAAAGTAATTATTTATAGCGCTAGCTGTTTGTTCATAGATTGTTTGCATGTAAACACGAATACCTAATTATGTAATCGGAATCAGAATCACGTGCATTGTGAATTGATGAAATTTTTATAAGTTTTCTTTTCTATGAACGACCTTTTGCTTTGCTAGATACCTACTCCGCAACCAACCTCCGCCAAATAACTTCTGAATTAATCAATTAGGTCACTAGGTATCTATTCCTCCTATGTCTTCTCAAGTCTTAAATCCAATCAGGTACGACTACGAAGACTTACTTACTTAATACCTAACCTACCTACTTATTAAGATTGATTTTTGTTTTTTTTTATTATTTATTTCAACTCCAAATTTTGTTACTTTTACGATCATCCCGTAAACCCATGCTGGACCAGCGGTGGTGCGGTACAGCACGCGGCACGGAATGCCGAGGACCTGGGTTCGATTCCCAGCGCTGGTCTTATTTATTATATTTCAGTTTGTATTCTCGATATATCTACTTATTAAAACTACGCGGCGCGGTAGTGGGTTGGTAGGTAGTAGGCAGTTCATCTGCACCCTCTGCGGAGTTTTGTACGTAATTAATTAACTGTATGTAAACTATAAAGTTTCCGTTTCGATTTTAATAGGGGACGTTTTCTAAGTTGGCAGCTTTTTCGACTTCTATCTATTTTAAAGCATAGATGTACCTCGACGGATGGGCGGATGACCTGGTTAATCTGTCATCTCCCAGTATAACAGGATCAAAGGAGTTTGGGCACAAATTTGTGCCTCTGGGAAAGGACAGGTTAAAGCGGGTTCACGGTGGATGCAAGCCGCTGCCAACCGAAGCAACTGGAGGTCTGTGGGAGAGGTCTATGTCCAACAGTGGACGTCCTACGGTACGGGTGATATGATGGTGATGGTAGAGGTTACCTATCTAACATCCTCTTTAAAAATCTCTCTCTCTCTGTCTAAAAACGTCTCTTTGTGCTGTAGACCTAGTGTGTCTGTCTTTGCTTAGTTTACCTAAAGCTGAATAGATGTTAACCGTGCACCTTAAACCATAATTAACGGATCCACCATTTTTTTTTAATATTCTGAACACTGATTCTACATAGGTAAAATAATTTAAGTACTTATTACGTACCGTAAGTGTTTTTTTCCGTTTATTATACCTACCTACACATAGTAAAGGTACTTATCTGCGCAGTATTAAAACTAAGTAGGTATGTACCTATATGTAGCTGTCAACCTCGATGCTGGTCAGAAACCGTTTAAATAACCTAACCATAAATTAAAAACTTTGAATACAAGCTTTTTTTGCTTACTGTACTTTTTGTTGACTGTACTAGCATTTTCATCCATACTACGTACCGCATACCAAATTTCAAGTCTATGCTATTAACCGTTGAAGAGTTCCGTCCTGCGAAGACCATCCTGGCTGGCCTACCAGGATGTCACTACTAGATTATTGTATTGTCACTCGATTGACATAAGTATTCCAAATTTCAAGTCAATCTGACTACTGGAAGTTGGTCAAATTTAACTTGCAAGATTTGATTACAGACAGACAGACAGACAACGGGACAGGTGAAACTAAAGGCTTGTAAAAAGGCTAGTATGCACATGCATTTTGGCGCCAAGAGAAGCCCCTCTTTTAACCCACGACGCAAAAAGAGGGGTGTTATTTACACTGTGTGTTTGTGTGTCTGTCTGTGGTCCGATTTGAATGCGGTTTTTTTTATTTGAAATCACGTTGGCTAGCGATGGTCATCAAAATCGGTTTAGCCGTTTTTGAGATATTGAACTTTGAAGTGACAAAGTCTGGATTTTCCAACTTTTTGTTGGTTCGGTTATATTGTGTTGAAAAACCCCCTTTCAGTGTGTTGGGCTGTAGTTCTAACTCGGGCCCAGAGCGCATTGGGAACTTCACTGACGGCATTGAATTGCTTCACAGATTTGTGCAGGTTTCCTTACCTTATTTTCCTTCGCCGTATAGCTCGGCAGTGCTATGTTTATTGTTAAAAATTCTTAATCAGTTCAGTTCACCATAATCATGGGAAAAAGACAAAACGTCGCTGAGTAGGCGATTAACTTTCGGCTGTCATGTAGCAAATCCTGAATTTCTTCTATTTTTTTGTTCTCTTTTTATTAAGTTAATTATATTAAAATCCACCAAGTAAATTATCCACTACAACGTAAATTACCCATTCCAAATGACTTCCGTACATTGTTGATTCTTTCATTCATTCAATAAGTACCTATAACATCACTTTAAAAGTCCTCAAAAACTGACAACACCGAAACTCATTTCTGACTGACATTTCTACTACTGCTGTCAAATAATTGTTGGTATGGTGTGCCAAGAGAAGAAACACATAATGAAGACTTGGCTGTATGGTGTTCAACCTTTGCCTTTCCCCAGGAGGAAAGAATTATAAATAAACAAAAAATTGGTGTGGTGTATCTTAAGGCCAAGCTACTTGCACGAACGAGCGAGTTACTTACATTGGCGTGCGACGGCACACATGTTTGTTTTTAACCCCCAAGGCCCCGACGCAAAAAGAGGGGTGTGATAAGTTTGACCGCTATGTGTGTCTGTGTGTCTGTCTGTCTGTTAGCTCTTCAAACCGATTTGAATGGTGAGAGCCGATTTGAATGACTCTTTGAGAGAGCTCTAGACGCTTCTCAGACATGCTTTATCAAAATCGGTTCAGCCGTTTTTGAGATATTGAACTTTGAAGTGACATTTGTTGGTCAGGTTATTTTCTACTACGCCGAGACGCCTATATTATCGCACGTGTTTATTTACATGTAACGTGGTTTCTACCTACTCTTTACGAATGCAAAAGATTACTATTACATACTGTTGTAAGTAATTATTTATTTACCTGCATACGAGAGATTTTTTGCAAGCAGCATTACATTGCGGCGTAGGAGCGACTACTTCAACTCGTTCGCTTTGCGACCCGCAATGTACCTAACCTAACTAATAAGAGTTTTATTAATATTCGAAACCGGACATTAATGTCCATTTGGCGTTAGTCACGCTTGAAATAGTAGCGCCATCTAGCGATACACCTGTAAAAAACCTTCATTCTTCCATGATTTCTTTTACAAACCATTAACTTGCAACGTTCGTATATTTGCAATTATTTCAGACTAGCTTTTGCCTGCGATTTGGTCTGCAAAGAATTCGTTTTTTACATCTCAAGGTCTCAAACTATCTCCATATCATATTTCATCACGTTTCAACAAACGAACATCCTACTCACTTCTACATTGATAATATTAGTAAGGCTAGGATAGGGGGTTAGTACCTACGTACCTAAGTGCCATTCAAGCCACTTCTTTTTAACTCCCGACTCAAAAGAGGGGTGTTATAATTTTGATTGCTATGTCTGTCTGTCTGTGGCACCGTAGCTCTTAAACAGGTGGATCGATTTAAATGCGTTTTTTAAATTGAAAGCGGGTTTTCTAGCTATGGTTCTTAGGTATGTTTTATCAAAATCGGTTTAGCTGGTTTTGAGATATTGTACTTTGAAGTGACAAAGTCGAGGGTTTTCCAACTTTTTGTTTGTTAGGTTATTGACTGAACTACCTAGAACACTTGAAAATATTAATGCCTAAAGGTCCCGCAAAAACATTCTTATGCAACCCTAAAATTGAATCGACCAGTGGCCTATAAAGCCAATTAGGTATTTTACAGATCTCCTAATGAACGCACAATCGCTCAATCTTTACGACTGGCATTATAAAGAACCTTTTTTATTTTATTTTACACGTTTACAATAGTAGTTAGTCTTTGTGGCCAGCCGACAGCCAAATAATTAAAAAAATAACATGCGTTATTGACCTTAAATGCGCAATCCGTTTTTACTGGCCACATTCGCGTTCTTATTTTAAAATGGCGCGGGAATTATGTTGTTCGGCGTTTGAAAACAATGTTTTAATTGCCCGAGTTTATTTAGCTCCCGTTTTTGTTGCCAGTTGCAAAAAAATAAAATATGCCGCTGTACCTGTCTCAGAGTTCAGGTCCATAATCAATGAACTGAAACAATTACTTTGCTCACCTGCGACCTTATGATAGCTACGTTTATGCAAGAAATGTGTGTTCATGCAGTTCCTCCACCTCCACACTGTAAGTACGAACACACAAAAATCACAACCCATCTGTCACCACCACCACACTACACTGACGCGTTTCGAACTCAACCAGAGCTCATCTTCAGAGCAACACAACCGTTCACCATCCTACCGGATGTCAGACACATTTCTTACATAAGCTTAGCTATCATAAGGTCGCTGTTGAGCAAAGTAATTGTTTCAGTTCATAATATGATGTAGTTTTTGCGGATATTTTTGTATGTATATCTAATCTATCTAATACCTTCAAAAGAGCAATTCTTTTATATACATATATATTTATATCGCTGATTATATTTGGCCCAATCTACATACAAAATTGCCTGTTACTCCATACATTTGAAGGCCAGATTTTTTGCCACTCAGTATATTTCGGGGATCTCGGAAACGGCTCCAACGATTTCGATAAAATTCGGTTAGGGTTTGTCGGGGATGAAAAATCGGTCTAGCTTGGTCTTATCACTGGGAAACCGCTTGTTCCAGTTTTAGTTCGAGCGAAACTCGGCAGCCCAGGTGGCCAGGCAGGGGGACCAGATGGCCTAGTGGTTAGAGAACCTGACTACGAAGCTTGAGGTCCCGGGTTCGATTCCCGTGTCGGGGCAGATATTTGTATGAAAAATACGTTTGTCTCGGGTCTTGGGTGTTTAATATGTAGCTCGTATTTATAATTTTAATGCTTTTAATAATTTTTGATATTTACAAATTTAAATTATAATGATAATAATGATATGATAATAATAATGATGATATGATAATGTTTAAATAGAATAACAATATAATATTTAAGTAATTTTATAACAAATTGAATTTTGTATGCTTGCAGGCAAAACATAGCATTTTGATACCATATATTTGTTACCACCACTGTAATCAGTTACACCTATGTTTGCAAATAAATCACTTTGACTTTGACTTTTTTAAGTATATATCTATATTAATATAATTATATTTATCCGTTGCTTAGTACCCATAACACAAGCTTTGCTAAGCTTACTTTGGGACTAGGTCAATTGGTGTGAATTGTCCCGTGATATTTATTTATTTTATTTATTTAACTATATTTGCCGCGAGTGGCAACCCTGGTCCGCATTTTCACACATCACCAGCATAAGACAGACCAGTAAAGAACACACGCGGCCGCTAACTACCTGTGTTCTCGCCGCTCGGCAAACAGCGCCGTATGCGCAGGCTGTTAGCGCCGATGACGTGCACCGATTTCTCTTGCCTATAGATCTTTGCATCCATGAAAAGTACAAAAAATTGTGTCCCGTCATGAAATTGACAAGAAATCAGTGATGTCGAGAACCCTAAGGACGAGATCGTAAAACATGAACTGCATAAAATATCCAAAATTTCTTGACGTCCGGAAAACATCACGAAATGTTGTGAGGAATAAAATCGTAATTTTGTAACTAAGTCGCAACTTTCTATTGGATTCAACAACAAAGATTATCTGACTTTTTATCACCTATACCACAAGGTTTTTTATATTTAAACACAATATTACTCATTTTTTGTGTTGAAATAGCTTTAGGAAATATATTTTATTAGTTGAAAAATTGAAAATGGCCAACTTTTTTAAGAAATAGTGTAATAAGTTTATATAGCTAAAAATCCAGAAAAAATCCCAATAGGCTATAGTGTCAGTTAGATTTATCAGAAAATAATAAATATAAGTGGACTGACGATGTCGTGAGAGTTGCGGGACACCGGTGAATGCAAAAAATATAACCTAACCTAGTCACTTCAAAGTTCAATATCTCAAAAACGGCTAAAGCGATTTTGATGAAACATTTTTAAGAACTATCGCTAGAAAACCTTATTTCAAATAAAAAAACCGCATTCAAATCGGTCCACCCGTTTAAAAGCTACGGTGCCACAGACAGACACACAGGCACACAGACACATAATGGTTAAACTTTAAAAAACCCTCTTTTTGTGCCGGGGGTTCATAAAACCGAAAAAAACGATGTCGAACGGTGATGAAAAATACGATGTTGGTTAAATTTGATTTCAAAGATTTGACTAACACACATAACTTGTAAAAAACTCATAATAGGCTAGGGTCTTATTATTTATCTAATTATTCCGCCAGTAAAATTATTAGAAATTTTTTAACACTTTTTTTATTAAATATTATCTATTACATTGATAAAATTCATACAAATATTTATTTATTAATTAAACAGAAAATGATAAAGACATATCGCTGGTTAAAGTTTTATGTGACTTAACGCTGTGCGACTCTTTTTATATTTTTATACCGTACCGGCTCGGGTGGCTATATGAACGTCTCGGGTAAAATGGCTCGTCTTATGCTCTTGTTCTACAATCTACTATTTGTAGTCAGTAAACTACCCTATTACCGCTCAGTAACACTTAACCACATCATCCACACAAAAAACCTCAAAATTCCAGTCTCAGCCTTTGACATTTCGACAAGAACGCGTATCCAGTTCCTACAAGGCGCTCCGCGTCCTCTTGCTAATTGATTGCGCTGACGCACGCTGATCTGCCTGTCTTACGATCTATTCACAGTAGCATGTTTGAACGTTTAACTAGAGATGCCTGTTAAATGTTAACTGAATTTGTAGCAAATGGATTTTTCTGTTTGGTTTTGATGATCAAAGAAAGTACCTGGGCGGTGCTCGGGTTAAAACTAGCGTTTTTCCATAGAAATATGACCAAGCTAGATCGATTTGTCATCCCCGAAAACTCCTACATATACCAAATTTCAAGGAAGTCATTGGAGCCGTTTATATATATATATATATATATATATATATATATATATATATATAGGTAACCTTAAATGAGCTTCTTGATAGAGTTCTCGACTACTAGACTTATTTTCTTCCTTTTAGTTTTAAAGGCAGTCGGGTTTTTTGATTTTTTAAATTTAATGTTTTTTATTTTATACTTTTTGATATTTCTGTGAAAATAGTAGATTAAAAGTATTATAACCCGTATATATTAAGAATGGGCTAATTATTAGCTTTCATTTGATTCCCATATTGTTACAATACAAAAGTTTTTTTTTATTCCTTTGCCATATTTTTTTTCGCAGTCGCCATATTGAAATATTATATACCCCATGTCACTCCGACAGTCATGACGAATCCAATGATACCTCATATGTTACAATCCGTCCAGCCGTTTAGGCTGCAGCGAGGACCAAAGAAATGGACATACATACTCACATACATACATACATACATACTTACATACATACATACATACCTACAAACTTACATACATACATACAAACGCTCGTAAAACATAACCCTCCTTCGGGCAGTCGGGTAAAAATACAGATCAATTGAGAACCTCCTCCTTTTTTGAAGTCGATTGATAAAATACATAAAACTAACCATACATACAGTACACAGTCGTACATAACAAATATAAACAGATGAAAGCTGAATCTAACTTGGTGTCTATCTCTCCAGCTTTCACATGCGAGAAGTAAAATTTTATCATAAAAAATATGTTGCTAATCCCCGTGGAGTTGATAGTAGCTGCAAACTAGCTTCGTTTTAAAACAATTAAAAAAATTATGATCCAACAAAATTTTATCACATCACATCACGAAAGTTATTTTTAACATTACAACACACATTAATCTAATAGAGCATTATTGGTAATTTAATTTAGGTTCGTCGGTCGGTGTGTCATTAAAGCTCCTTAAGCCCATTAAATCTGATTGGCGGTTCCACTAACCCAGCCCAGCCCAGTAGCCGACAAATATTGATTCACGGGTCACAAACGTCCGTCCAAACGAACCCTTCTTGGAAAAAGCTAAAACTATTAGCTTTAAGAGTTTCACGAGGACCTCTGAGTTTAGCAATCGAAAGAAAGAAAGAAAGAAAGAAAGAAAGAAAAGTTTATTTTGGCTCCAAAATGTACCACCTAAAACTAAGACAATCGGATGCAGAAGTATGTGAACAATAAAGCCTCTTTTAGACCATGCAAGAACTTGGACGCAAGTTGCATTACATCGCAGTTTACTGTCATTTGGTGCAAATGGAAAAAAGGCTACTTTAATTGACCATTTTGAATTTGGACCAAAATGTATACCATCCAAAGTTTATTTTGTCAAAATGTAGTAGTTGTTAGTTAGTATTCAAACCTTTATAACTCTAATGATACATTAGAGTCTAAGTACCTGGGCGATAAAAATCGGTAACAATCGTTTTCCCAGAGATAAGACCAAGTTAGATCGATTTTCATCCCCGAAAACTAATACATACCAAATTTCATCGAAATCGTTGGAGCTGTTTTCGAGCTCTTCGAAATATATTATATACGAGAATTGCTCGTTTAAAGGTATTAGATTAGATAGATGTATAATCCGTAGGTACCTATGGTAAAATCGATCTACCTTAGTCTTATCTCTGGGAAAACGATTGTTACCGATTTTTAACCCGAGCAAAGCTCGGTCGCCCAGGTACTTAGACTCTAATGTATCATTAGAGTTATAAAGGTTTGAATACTAAGTAACAACCTACTACATTTTGGCAAAATTCACTTTGGATGGTATTCATTTTGGTCCAAATTCAAAATAATCAATTCAAGTAGACGATTTTCCATTTGCACCAAATGACAGTAAATCTATGCGATGCAATGCAATTTGCTTGCAAGTTCTTGCATGGTCAAAAAGGGGCTTTATTGTCCACATACTTCTGCTTGGACTATGGGCAAGGTCCGCCCGGATTGATACCACCATCTTGCTCGCTAATCCTGCCGTGAAGCAGCAGTTCTTGCACTGTTGTTTCGGCGTGGAGAGTAAGACAGCCGGTGAAATTACTGGCACTTGAGGTATCCCATCTTAGGCATTTAGGTTGGCAACGCATCTGCGATACCCAATGCCCCTGGTGTTTATTTATTTATTTATTTATTTATTTATTAAGGATCACCAACAGATAATACATCATACAAAAACATAAATATCGAGTAGAAGACCTTCCAGGTAGATGTTTATCTAATTATAGGTAACCACAACTAACTTCTGTTTCATCGAACATGCAAAGAAAAAAAAATACATGTGCTATAAGTATTGTAAGTTAACACATAAAATTTAAATAAAATTTAAATGAAAGTGTTGCAGATGTTTATGGCCGGTGGTGATCTCTTACCATCAGGAGACCCACTTGCTCGTTTGCCATCCAGTCGAATGAAAAAAAAAGCTTGGAACAAACAGGACTATTTCCGAATGCTACCGACGTGTCTACGAATTATTATAATAAATAAGTGACATATTTGTATTCAATAAATAGGGTACTTTATGAATTAGCGACAAATTGCAAACCACGAGTTTGAATTATATCACACTGAGATGTTATAACCCTCACGAACAAATTACTATAGAGAATGTAGAGTAATAAAAATCTAATAAAAGTCTTAACTTAGGTGTTAACCACTCTATATAATCTCTCGATGCGACTTTCCCCTAGTCTTGATGGGTACTCAGCTGGCTAAAGTAGAATGTTTCCAACAAAGTACCATAGGAATGGATTATTCTCTGTACATATGTATTTAAAGATAGTTTATGTTTTTCCGTTGGATATTGTCAAGCTTTAGATATACAAAAACCGGCCAAGTGCGAGTTGATCTCGCGTGGAGAGGGTTCCGTACAATGCCAAAGTCAAATGTTTGCCTCTATTTTTTTATAAATATTTTAACTGTGCTTTTTAAATAATACACAATATGAAAATTTAAATCCTCGCAGTAAGACGCGAGTTAACTACTACTAGCGCTATCTGGTGGTGTTTTAGTGAACTATTTTCCGTTTATATCCTATTAGGATTAAACCATCCCACCAAATTTCACCTGATTTGGTCCAGTAGTTTCGGAGCAAATTGGCTGTGACGAGTAATCCTAAAAGGGTTCTGTTTTTAACTCCCGACGCAAAAAGAGGGGTGTTATAAGTTTGACCGCTATGTGTGTCTGTCTGTGGCACCGTAGCTCTTAAACGGGTAGACCTTGAGTGCAGTTTTTTATTTAAAAGCAGGTTTTCTAGACTTTTCTACTTAGACATGTTTTATCAAAATCGGTTCAGCCGTTTTTAAGATATTGAACTTTGAAGTGACAAAGTCGGGGATTTTCCAACATTTTGTTGGTTAGGTTATTTGTATGAAGTCCTAAAAAATAGTCGAACCTTTTTCATCATCAACATCAGCCGGAAACAGTGGACATCTTGAACAAAGGCCTCCCCCTAGAACGCCACAATAAATGACAACTCGCCACTTGCATCCACCGGTTACCCGCAATTCTCACGATCTCGTCTAACCTTTATTATGATTGGTTTTTTGGAGTCTTTTTGCAATTTTTATTTCAACTCCAAATTTGTTACTTTTGCGGGTATCCCGTGAAACCATATCGAAACTACCTACTACTAGCGCTATCTATATGGCGCTTTCGATATGGTTTCACGGGATACCCGCAAAAGTAACAAATTTGGAGTTGAAATAAAAATTGCAAAAGGACTCCAAAAAACCTCTCTTGTCTGGGTGAGCGGTTAGTTCCGAAAGAATGTGACGTCTGTCGACGAAACATAGATGTCGCTAGTGCTGCTGCTTAAGTAGCATAGTAGAAATAAGCAACCTGAGATATGTATGCATAGGAAAAATTCGTGTCTAGATTCCTGTCCAGCAGTGGTGTAGGGGTTATAGCACGCAACACGGATTGCTGAGGACCTGGGCTCGATTCCCAGTGCTGGTCTCTTTTTCTGGTTTTTCTGCGCATCCATGTCTCAGTTTGTATTTTCGATAACCTTTATTACCTATTTGTATTTAGCTTCAATGTTCGACACGTTGAAAATCCACCATGTTAAACTATCGATCCAGGCCTCTAACCCGTCCAAATACTATATTAAACATGAAACCGCAACCGCAAAATCCAATGTAATTACCCCCCCTAATTTGCACATCTAACAAAGGGGGGGGGGTTATAGCTAAATTAATGTAGCTGTCCGCGAAACATTTTGAACATATGCTTGTAGATAATTTGTCATTGGGGTTTGCGTTTAAAAGTGACTTGGCACTTTTGATGGGAGTTCTCGCGTCATTTACACCTTGGAGTTTGAGGAATCTTATTAGATTGAGTGATAATCTGATAATCGATCGCACTGAGTGTAGGGACACAAGATTTGCCATCACGGAACTCGCGTTGAAAAATAGGCAGACCGGTAGGAAATGGTTTGTTAGTGCCACGTCACTTAGGTATAGTGTAAAGAGATTTCTTTTTAACCCCCGACGCAAAAAGTTCGCAGGTGTTAGGACCTTGTGCAAGGTCCGCCCTGATTGCTACCACCATCTTGCTCGCAAATCCTGCAGTGCTTACACTGTTGTGTTTCGGCGTGGAGAGTAAGACAGCCGGTGAAATTACTGGCACTTGAGGTATCCCATCTTAGGCCTCTAGGTTGGCAACGCATCTGCAATCCCCCTGGTGTTGCAGGTGTCTATGGGCGGTGGTGATCTCTTACCATCAGGAGATCCACTTGCTCGTTTACCATCCAGTCGAATAAAAAAAAAGTGGGGTGTTATAAGTTTGAGTACTATGTGTTTCAGTCTGTCTGTCTGTTTGACTATGGCATCGTAGCTCTTAAACGGGTGAACCGATTTGAACGTGTTTTTTATTTGAAAGCAGGTTTTCTAGCGATGTTTCTTAGACATGTTTCATCAAAATCGGTTCAGCCGTTTTTGAGATATTGAGCTTTAACGTGACAGTCGGGGGTTTTCCATATCGAAAATACAAACTGAAACATTAGATGCCCAGAAAAACCACAAAAAGAGACCAGCGCTGAAAATCGAACACAGGTCCTCAACATTCCGTGCTGCGTGCTATACCGCTACTCTATTTCTCCTATGCACCACATATCTCAGCTAGTTCGTTTCTTATTTAGTGACTTAAGCAGCGACACTAGCGACATCTATGCATTTAGCCCTCATCCAGAAACTTTCAGCACTCTTTTGGAACTAACCGCTCACCCGGACAAGAGATGTCGCTGCTATTAAGCAATCAATAGTTATTTGTGTCACAAGGGAGCAAAATGATGTATTTACGGCGAGGGCGGTACATTGAATCCAGAGTGAAGCGAAGGATTCTACAATAGAATCCTGAGCGTAGCGAGGGATTCTAAGTTAGAATCCTGAGCGCAACGAGGGATTCAAGCGTTAACGCCCAAGACGAAAATAATTTTGCTCCTAAGTGACACACACAACTTTTCACACCGACTATGAGGAAAATTGAAATAAAATGCTGTAAAAATAATGAAACAATTTTTAATTAACAACTATTGAAGAAAGTGAATCCTGACCTACTATGGACCCTTAGTAAATTAACACATTGAGATTCAACAACGCTCCAATGTGGGTCAGGATTCACTTTTGATGATAGTACCTGGATCATTCCATGGCAAAGGTAACGCGAGTCACGCTGCCATTGCGTGTGTTTTTATTAAAGATATAAATTTGAATGTCTTTAATGAAAAAAAAAACGTAATGAAATTGTAACTTGTGTTACTTTTACATGTGGAAACCCCCTACCTATAGAAAAACAATGATCACAGACTATGTATTTAAAAAGCCACTTGAGCCAAGTGAAATAAAAAAGTATTTTCGTACTGGGAAAACAGACACAACTTCTGCAATATAAACATAATTATTATTGTTCAGCATTTTATACCTGCTGAGCTGGCAACGTTGCATTTTTGATAGTTTTTCTTGATTATTCCATAAACATTTTTGCTCTTCTCTACCACTCAAAGGTTGAATGGCAGAGATCCCTTCAGGAATAAGTCCGCCTTTGTACTTAGCACTTTCTTTTTTGTATAACATTTTTGTATTTCCTTTTTGTACAATAAAGAGTATAAACAAACAAACAAACAAAATTAATGAAAATTAAAAATGTGGTCTGATAGAACACTTCTTAATATATTATAAATTTATAAGGTAATGTGTCTACTCCAATAATTATGCGTGATAAGACTTTTATATGCTTTAAAAACTTGTGTGTGGTTTCATAGTACGAAAATGCATTTTTTTTTCACTTTCTTGCAAATTTTTCAGAACTAATTGAATTATATTTCACCACTTTCACCTTACTTTCACATTAAAATTATGCAACGAAAACAAAACGATTGTTTGTTTTTTTTTTAAAGGCGGATATAGGCTGATTGATAGGGAAAGGTCACCACAGATAAAGTATCCTTGTGCTGCTTTTACATGTAAAAAAAAGAATCGAATCCAATCGAATATTACAATGGTATCGGATATCAATATTCATTAAATCACAATAATAGCCAACGATAGTTTTGATTTCAGTAAAATTGTGACATTTCTTAAATATGACGAAAATTTATCAACTTTCATATAACGTTGTTTAAGTCGAAACGAAATATGTTCGTTTTTTAATCGATTAGGTACGATAAAATTACAATCCATTATTTTATTAAGATCTGTGTTCATTTGGCACATTGAAATGATACATGCCAATGAATAAATTAAAAAAGTAGCTTGAACAGAAAAGTAGCATTTTGATCCCTGTCGTCAGGGAGCAAAACCTACTTTTCCGAATGAGAGGTGTGAAAATTAAGATTGGGTTTTGGAGTCTTTGTATTTTTTATTTCAACTCCAAATTTCGTTACTTTTCCAACTTTTTGTTGGTTAGGTTATTACGTATGCTGTAAATGGAAAAAAAAAACTGTCGGAAACAAACAAAAACGGCCAACTGCGATATCTTTGTGTGAAAACAAATAAGCCTTTTCTATAATAATGTTAAGAACGCCTATAACTATAAAACTCATTTGATGACGAGATTGCGCTGAGTTTATCACGTTGGTCGGCGTCCTTACTCGGTATGGGTACTGGCAGAATACCAGCGCTGCGGCTTACCGCAGCACAATGCTGCGCCAGCGCCTGTTCTTCAGTGCATCACATGGCTTCTCATTTATGTGTCTGATCTGTTTAATTGTTATTTAATTTATATGTTTTTTCACACCTCTCCTTCAGAAAAGTAACTTTTCCTCCCTGTCGAGAGGGAGCCAAGTTCAACTTTTCTGTTCAAGGCTTTTCTAAGTGTTTTATTGCAAATGACAATTTTTGAAGTTGATAATTGTAAAGCCACGCTATTTTCTATGCTGGTTGTTCTTTAATGATATTTAGATATATTTTTCAAGTTTCTTAATGCTCGGTGTGAAAAGTTGTATGAGCCACACGGGAGCAAAATTATTTTCATCTTGGGCGTTAACACTTGAATCCCTCATTACGCTTAGGATTCTACTTTAGAATCCCTCGCTACGCTCATGATTCTATTGTAGAATCCTTCGCTACAGTCTGGATTCAATGTACGCCCTCGCCGTAAATACACCATTTTGCTCCCTTGTGACACAAATAACTATTATTTAATTGTTAGTTTTATTACTCTTTAGCTACTAAGCCATATCTTTGTTTTGAAGAATAAAGATTATATCTATCTATCTATCTATCTGTCCTATTGCTTACTTTGGAAAATCTATATGTATGTATAGGTATAGGGTAGTAGGTACCTGTGTGTTTCTGTACTGTTTACTATGTCATTGAATTTAATGTTGTCGTTCCACAGTGGATCAGGACGTCTCTCTCACTCTCTAGGTCGCCTAAAAAATGTTTGCTCCACGCTACTGCGTGACAAATCTGACAATATGCCAGCTTATCCACCCTAGTTAATAAATCTACACAACTTATATAAAAGGTGTAACAATTTACAAGCCCTGATACCGTACTGCAGGGTCTGCAGGGTTGGCACATAAACATTTTTTTTTAATCTTTTTTTTTTCGCAGAAATTATTAAGTCCTGCTACTATTATAAATGTCAAAGTTTGTGAAGATGTTTTCAGGGTTGGATGTTTGTTACATAATCACGTCTCAACCGCTGACCCGATTTAGATGAAATTCGGTATGCAGGTAGTTTAGGTCCTGAGGAAGAACATAGGATAGCTTTTATCCCGGAAAATTGCATAGTTCCCGCGGGATAGCGATAATCGAATACTACGCGGACGGAGTCGCGGGCAACAGCTAGTATGTAAATAAAAAGAATATTTTCAAAAAAATCTCGTCGCTTCCGATAGCTCTGAACCCTAGACAGTTTGCAAGTACAACATTACATTATCGCTGAACATTGAGCGTCAAACTAACACTAAGAAAAAAAACTTTATAACTCGAAAGAACATGGCCAAAAGAAGAAATAATCTAGGCTCTGTCATCTGTCATACTCATACTGTCATTAACAAAGCAATTTGTATAGACTTTTACTACCTAATTTTAGTAAGATGTTTGTCTTATGATGCGAGCTTGAATTATTGAACACTGTCCCTGTTTTGTTCTTAATTCCTCTACATCTCAGACATGCCCAGCAAAAATTTTCCTTATGAAGCAGAGAGTAGCAGGAAACCGGTGGATGCAAGTGGCGAGTTGTCGTTCATTGTGGCGTTCTAAGGGGGAGGCCTTTGTCCAGCAGTGGACGTCTTCGGGCTGATGATGATGATGATGATGATTACTATTATTCAAAGAAACCAATAAGATAGCTTTATCTTTTCGTTTTACAGTAAAAGTACAACTAAACATGAAGTAAACAAACCCTGACATAACGAAAATAAAACACACTTTTTGAATAAATTTTACTTACCTCATTTAATTTGAATGACCAAAAATGAATTCACAACCTTTTGTCCGCCCAAATCACGGAATCACAGTAATGTTGTATTGTAAATTAATACGTTATACGTTTGATTTTTGTCACAATGTCGCAATGAAATTTCAAAACGTCAGAGGATCAGAGCCAAAAAAGTTGCGGACGCTAGGTGGCGCTGATGTCTTGCACAGAGCCAATAGGTCTAGTCTAGACTGATTGTTCACCCCAGAAAGCAATAGCAATTTTTTTCGAAATTGTTAGTTGTTTCCGAGATCCCTAACATCGAGTGATATACAAGTTTTTTTTTTTAATATAACATATTATCTAGGTTGATATACATATGAAGTTTAATAAACGAGCTTTAAAAAAATCGATAGCTTTTATAAAAAAGAAACCATTTCACCAACCCTGCCGGATGGCAACAAACATCACAAGTGTCAGCAATAAATCCCTTTTAATTGTCGCGAAATACCTTAAAGAGGGTCTCGAGATGAGCCAATTAAAAACAAGTTTTGAAACCCTCCCCTTATACAGGCTGTATTATGTAGCGCGATATTAATATTTTCCACCTTTATGAGCTGGATAATTGTCGTGATATTAAAAATTGCAATTGTCGGGCCACGTGGAGGATTAGAGGGTATACCGGCAGGGAACCAGTTTGGAGTTCGGCCGGGGTTAGAATATTCGCGCCTACTTGGATCTACTGCATAAAATATGTTTTAGTAACCATTACGTTGTACTCGTATTTTCAAAGACATTAATCTTATGTCTCTAACACTTTGGACGCCACAGTCGGCCAAAGACAAAATTTTTTTTTAGTTAAAAATCGTTCCATAGGCGCCACGAAATGTCGACATGGTACCTATGGCACGATTTTTAGCTGTCGCGTTTTGCTGGCCTGGTCTGGGCTTCAAAGAGTCAAACGAGTACCTAATTCTCGTATATTTATAAATTATTTTTAATTTCATGCTCTTTTAATGTT
>NC_133474.1:21347460-21364740 GCF_025370935.1 Choristoneura fumiferana | reverse complement strand
GTCTATACAGTGCTGATGGCAGGTTTTTCCATCAATAGGTTGGTGGTATGATAGATCTTTTTGAGGAAGTGAGACTGAGTGTCTCTTCAAAAACATTTGGGCTGCACTGCCATGGCCACCTCGGAGCATTTCCAGATACATGTGGCAGAGTAAGGGTGTCAATAACCCGAAGAGTTCATTTTTTAACATTTTCAACTTTTATTTCCTTTATGAAGTTGAGCAACCTATAGTTAAAAAAACAAAAAAGTGATTTTACTATAAAACAATAAGGTAATATTGTGAGTCAAGGAGTCATTCATCTCGGGACAGGGGTTGGACTAAAGCAAAGGAGGTCCCGACTACATAGGTTAGGCTAGGTTAGTGTTAAAGTTATATGGGCCCCCTTTGCTTTAGGCGGACCCGGGACAGGCCTCTCAGAATAAAAGGGTTTAGGCCGTAGTTCCCATGTGGGTCCAGTGAGTATTATATGATTTAATGCTTTGTAAACAAACATGGTAGAAGTTTTACGAGCTTTACCTGGTGTATTGTACATCATAATGTCCTGGGTCGTTGTTGATGCAAGAAAATAATATCGAGTTGGCGCGACTTGCTTCGCACTGAACTATCGTAGATACGGCCATTTGTTCAACACTTTGGCTAATTGAATTGTTGTTGTTAAAAATGTCAGTATCCTGAAATTCAAAGCAAATAATGTGTTCTATACGATGTTCACAATTTTAGTCCCCGAAATGAATGTCAAACACAAAGAAGAGCTCCGAAAAGCTTCAAATATTTTTTCTAACTACCTGCTTTTAAAAGGCATTAACCGAGAACTTACAGGGTAGTTACGGCGCTCTAAATAAGATGTAACAGCTGCTTTTACCGCATCATTTCTCGTTTTTTTCATTAACGACATTATTTTCGAATCAAATGAATTTTCGCTGAAATAAATAAATAAACAACACGCAACACGTCAGTCAAACGTCAAGGAGACCACAGAGTAGGTAGAGTAAAATAAATAAAATAACAGACTACTAGAGAGAGATACTACATACGTATAACAAAATAAATAAAATAAAATATAGTAAATTAGCACAGATTAAAAAAAATATAAGTTTATCTTGCATAAAATCTGTATTGGAATAGATAGACATAAACCTAAACCTATGGACCGGAAATACCTACACAAATACGTGTGCATACCTAAACATGTCGCATAAAATGGCGCTCAAGGGTTTTGCGTGATATCGATTTCGAAACCAAAATATTTGATATCGATATTCGAATTATCAGCGGCTAATACTTTGAGCAGCAACATAATGGTATCAATATTTTGTGTTTCTTTTTGGAAAAATAAGTTTGATATTTTGGTATTGCTTATTATTATTTAATTAATTGTGAAATAGTTGAGAACATTTATATAGGTTTCAGTTGTCTTTTATTGTATTTTATTATTTTTGACATTTTATGATTTATTTATTTTTGTTTTATAAATACATGTATAACACACATATATATATATATATATATATATATATATATATAGTCCTGTTTGAAATTCACTTTGTTCATAATTATTTTAACATTATTATTACATAGGTAATTTTTATTTCCAGAACAATACAGGTCCAAATTTAACTGCATATAATTACAAGAAGACTAGTAATATAACATTTGTTTAGAAATCATAAGGTGTAGAGATATCTCGAAAATTTTAAGTAGTTACTGAAATATTGATGAAAAGAAAAAAAAAATAATATGTGCGACTAGTTATTGGAAAAATAATCGAAAAAAAAAATAATTGAGGTTGTAGCTAGTGTTATTCATAATTCACAATACAGAGCAGTAAAACACATAAAGGGCGGAAAGATTGTTCGTTCGTCTGCCCGCGCCAAAAGCCAACTAACTCCACTGACATCTCTCCCGAGCTGTCAAAACTATCAAAACGGCGCGCATGCAGGCGACCAGCGGTTGTAGACCCGCGGCTCAGTCAGTTATGCAGCGAGCCGGGGTCTTCCTCGATTAGCTCTAGGCGGGAGCTTCGTAACGTCAGTGTCACACGCTATAAGGTTTATTAATTACTTTGCACTTTGCAATGTCTATTAACAGGAGATTTTTTAGCATGGCCACAATAATCACAAGAAAATTTTTTATTGCGAGTTTAAACCATATTAAGCCTACTGATAACTAATACGACACAAGTGGAAAAACATGTAACCGAACGTGCAAAAGAAAGCTAGGCTTGTTTCAGAGACTTGCACGAATTAAGTAGCGCGTGATTACCTTGTGCTGACTAAATTAAGCAACAACGTTTTAAATGCCCTTTATTCGTAAAAAAATGAAAATAATACAAGATTTTTTTAATTTACATTTATCATCAACTCTCTCATGTTACACATATCGAATATAGCGAATCTAATGTCTAAAGTTCTTTTGAACTGCGACTCTTCATAATGCAACAAACAGATGTCCAGTTTCTCATGCCGTGGATTTTATTATCTGCGCCTGCGTAGTTCTACTTCCGCACTAATACATCATTTTCAGGGAATCTGTAAAATTAGAACAGCCATCAGTCAAAAACCATGGACGAAATGTACAGTTATTTCAGTTCTACTTATGTCGATATTCAGCACAACACTAAAGAAGATTGTCAATTTTACCAAATTAAATGGAACTAAAAATACAACATTAAATGGCAAAAAAATCTGCAGCATATCTTTGATGGAAATGATAAAAGCGTAAGAAAATTAATTATTATTATGTAAATATTACCATGAAACTTGCTCGTTTGCCATCCAGTCGAATAAAAAAAATGAAATGGCACTATTTGATGGAATAACGGCAACTATTATAAAGAGTCAAAACCGCTTGATTTCTCGTTTTCCAAAAAGAACACTGTTCTATAGAACACAAAGTCATATTGCGTTTGCATCACTTGATGTTCACAACACGAAACCAAACTTAAAATTATTTTTATAACACTGAAAATCACCAAAAACTCCGTATATAGTATGTTTACTTGACAGCTCACGCTCACATACTACAAACAAAGCGTCTGTCGCATAAGATCGGATGGCAAGATGGAACGTCACTCACTTGCTCGTAATGACAAACCATTGGCGAGTTAGAATAAATAAATGTCATGCCATCTTTGTTTTCATTTCATAGGCCGACCCGACACACCTTAGAAAGAAAGAGATATTACGTGTTTTTTTATTTCTACATCGATTTTACACATAATTTGCATAACAAAATGTATCTATAGTAGAATAGCGCCTCTATGTATTTACTTCCTCTGAGGTATTGGTCTTTGTAAAGTTGGCTAAATGTATCTCTTACTATTTTTGTCAGAGATATAGCTTTATTACCCGACTGATTTTTCGTTACGTTCTAACGCCTCTACTCTGTAAATGTTGTTCAATTGTTTTTAAGTTATCTGCATGCATTGATGTTTTCGATGTTTTGCGTTTGCGGCGTGCGAGCGGGATTTTTTCTTGCACGGCATTCGTTTTTCTGCGTATCGCGCGTGGTGATAATACCTTAGTAATATTGAAGTCTTTCCTTTATGGGCAATAAATCTAAACTCTAAAAGCCGCCATGGATGAAAAAGTAAAAAAGTTTTGTCCGAATTGCAGCCAGCTTTACCGTTTATCATGTAAGTGAATTTAATTTAAACTTTTGAGATAAGTAGGTAGGTCACATAGATATATTATACGCTTTGCATATTTAATCTATTCGTTCTTAGTGCCTACGTTCTATTTTTTATAAGACGTGCCTAAAAGTTTGTTTCCGTCCGTTCCGATTCGTACTGTACAGTTCCTAGTATTTATAATTCCTCGGAATGTTGATAACAAATATTGAACGCCTCAAACAAAACAAAGGTATACCTACTAATATAAGGGACTTCCCTCTTCTGGCTGAGTACCAACTTATTTGGATGTGTGTAATGGTGATATGAATGAAATAAGTAATGATACTTTTTAGGGTTCCGTAGCCAAAGGGTAAAAACGGGACCTTATTACTAAGACTCCACTGTCCGTCTGTATGTCCGTCTTAATTTGTCTGTCACCAGGCTGTATCTCATGAACCATGGTAGCTAGGCAGTTGAAATTTTTATATATTATGATGTATTTCTGTTGCCGCTATAAGAACAAATACTAAAATCAGAATAAAATAATTGTTTTTTTTTTTCCTGATATTTTAACGAGGCTTAACGACTTTAACACACAAAATGTGACTATGTCAGCCTCATGGGGAGCCTCAGATGTATACACCATACATACAGACAGATATTACACACTCTCCCTTGCACTGAAACCACGTCTCTGGATGCAAAGGCCCGTCAAATGAATCTGTAAATTCGCATTGCTTCTTCTGAAAGCGGTCAACTGAGAACTAAATTTACACCTCCATTGAACAAGCCCATACCACCCAATATTATTTAGGTTGGCTTCCACACTACGAACATGGCCTTTATTGCCGTTTTTGCTTGATATTAATAACTGCGAAAGGTAGAAGGTAGATGCTTGAAATATTCGTAGAATATTTAATTGTATATTCACTTTTGAAATAAATAATTAAATTATATTATAATAAATAAATATTGAGGGGGCTCCCATACAACGCACATGTTTTTTTGCGTTTTCGTTACTAATGTCTAATGTTGTATGTATAGATAATGGTATGGAACCTTTTATGCGCGAGCCCGACTCGCACTTGGCTGTTTTTTTTATAACTTACTAGCAACCCAGCTCCTCTTTGCATGGGTGCAAAAAACCGCCAAGTCGGACGCGCGCACAAAGGGTTCTGTACCATTATACATTAGACATTGGCAAAAAAAAAACATGTTTGTTGTATGGGAGCCCCCTTAAATATTTATTTATTATTTAAAATAAATTATTTATTTTTAAAGTGAATATACGACTAAATATTCCTATTACTGCTAAATATGCCATTACTAATTTAAGTAGCCTGTATAGTGTCCCACTGCTGGCAAAAGCCTCCCCTCTTGACCTCCACAACTCTTGTTCTGACGCAATGTCAGGCCATTCCTTTGCTTACGCCGTTATTAATATCGAGCAAAAAAACGGCGAAAAAATCACGTTTGTTATATGGGAGCCCCCCTTAATATTATTAAAATTATTTTATTCTGTTTTTAGTATTTGTTGTTATAGTGGCAACAGATGTAGATAATCTGTGCAAATTCTCAACTGTCTAGCTATCACGGTTCATGTCATGAGATTTTCAATTCAATTTTTAGAAAAAATATAGCTCCGTCGATACTATCGATGATGTCATGAGATACAGCCTGGTGACAGATGGATAGACAGATGGACAGCAGAGTCTTAGTATTAGGGTCCCGTATTTATGGTCCCGTATTTATCCTTAGGGTGTGGAACCCAAAAAAAGAGGCTTAATAATAAATAAATGTATAATCAATGGCAACAGCTTCATATTTTTCACCACTTTTTTCCCAAAGCGAGGGGATAATGCTCTCACTATTCATTCTTCTTTTCATTAAAATATTTAAAATTATTCTTGATTTCAGGTTTTGCACCTCATCCAAAGGGGAATATACCCTTATTCCTCTCCTGCGGTCATACAATTTGTGAAACATGTGTCACCAACATTGTCCGATTTGCAGAGCCTATTGAATGCAAAGTCTGTCATCAGAGCACTGATATTAAAACAAAAGATGTGACAAAACTAGTTCATAACAAAAAGGAATTTTATAAACACTTTCCTGTTAACATGTTCATGCTTGGTGAACTTACAATGGAGGTCTTTATGGTAAGATGTGATATGAATGAAATACATATGTTTATATTGCATGCCTTCTCTAAAGTCCAGCTTAGACCTCAGACCTGCAAGAAAATTTGTGCAAGTTGCATTACATGGCGAGGCTGTAAAGCAAATGAGTTTGGGGTGGTCAGTTGAGCGCAGCATTGTAATTTAACTTCCAAGATTTTCTTGCAGATTTAAACTGGGCTTAATAATGCTGCAGAACTGCAGCTAACTACTTTATCTAGGGATTTTTGTTCCATATATTTTGTAATAATCTAGTCAATGTGATGAAATGGGTCGATCAACTTTCCCTGTACTGCGTTGCCATGGTTACGTCCCGTGGACAACTCTTTAAAAGCATGAGTTTCTCCATGTTTTCTGTGGTTATAATTCATAGAGCGTACATTTTTGTCGTAGTTACAAGCCCATTATTTAATGGACAATCTCCTAAGTACATTAGTAGCATATATCATAACAGTTTTTTTAAGAAACTCCGTCTCTTGGACAACGGGACAGAATAAAAAACCATAAAAAAAGTTGATCTACCCAAATAAATAATAAACAAATGTTATAAATAAACATTTTAATTTTCAGGAGTCAGACTCTAAAAAGGATAACAGTGACAATTGTTTTGTTGACATCAAGTCTATAATACAGAACGCTGACTGCGCTTCTGGTAAATTTTACCTTTTTACATGTAATGTAAAATAGTGTTATGCTAAGTGGCCATTTTGATTGCTAGGAGGGAGTAGGATTTTTTAAATCCACAATGACATATACATACACATGTCCAATAAATTTGCATACAGTTTGATTTTTGATAAACACAATGTATGAATAGTTAATATAATAAAAATATATCTTATAATGCCACACGTATATACATCTTATCTTATATTTAGGGGTCCTTGCGGATACACTTCGACCCGTAGGGATCTTTTGTGTAAATTCGTATATACATTATTTACAATAAATGTTTCAGGATAACTCCACCTTTAACTTTTTTACCAGCTTCAAACGTTTCACGAATGAATCACACGCGGCACGCACAGCTTCTCATTGGCATTCGTTCCAAATGTGCTTTGATAACCTTTTTGAATGATCCTCCAGGTTTGCGATTATATAAATCATGTAGTTTTGAAAGCATGTACAACCATCCGAAATAATCTAATATGTTTAAGTCTGGAAAACTGGGTTGCCATTCATGTTACGGAAATCCAAAAAATCCGTCAAATTAGCCTGACACCAAGCTTGAAAAGGGTTTGTTGTGTGTGAAGGAGCTTCGTCTTGTTGGAAAACATAATAATTCATTCCCAAACATACTTTTTAAATTCGGGGCAGTAATTTTCTCCAAAACCTTCGATTTATCGCCTCTATCGGCCGAAAACGCTATCTCGCATAAATCTCGTACCCGCACACACCGCCGACGAAATATGCGATAAGCTAGAGGAGCTTCCGACCTCCGACAAATGCCTCACACCATCATCGATGGCGAGCTCTGAACCTAGGAACATCTCTTCTAGTTGTCTGGAATGTCTTCTATCATGGTGTCAGAATTGATAATTCATAATTCGGCATTATGAGGCTGTTCTAATGCATACAGTTTTCGTCAAAAAACAAACTGATCCCCTGCGTGTTCGATAAATGTCTCTCTTTTTCTTTGTGGCTTCAGAAATGCCATGAATGCGTTTTTTGTAAGCATGGCATCCAAGATCTACCCTCAAAAGGCTATGCACTGATCTCTCCTTGAAATTTTCAGGTGAGCAGTTTATTTTCGAATAGAGCGGTGTTTTTTCCGCCCAACACGCTCTCTCACAATTTCTACTACTCTATCTTCGTGTTCTAGCTGAATGTGGCCGCGAGAAATTTTCCTATATCGAAAATACAAACTGAAATATAGATGCATAGAAAAACCAGAAAAATAAGACCAGCGCTGGGAATCGAACCCAGGTCCTCGGCATTCCGTGCCACGTGCTATACCACTACACCACCACTGGACAGTGATACAGACACGAATTTCTCCTATGCACCACATCACAGCTTGTTTGTTTTCTTATTTAGTCACTTAAGCAGCGACACTAGCGACATCTATGCTGTAGCCCTCATCGAGAAACTTTCAGCAACCCATTGGAACTAACCGCTCACCCGGAAAAGAGATGTTAAGATTGGTTTTTTGGAATCTTTTTGTATTTTTTATTTCAATTCCAAATTTTTACTTTTACGGTCATCCCGTAAAACCGAAATTGAAAATACAAACTGAAATATAGATGCACAGAAAAACAGAAAAACCACTGATTGTCAGTGGTGTAGCGTATAGCACGCGGTACGGATTACCGAGGACCTGGGTTCGATTCCCAGTGTTGGTCTTATTTTTCTGTTTTTTCTGTGCATCTATATTTCAGTTTGTATTTTCAAAGAGATGTTGTTATTAAACAATTTCCTGAAATTTTCCTGTCCTCCACGGAGGAGGTCTCTATACCTTTTGATTGTGGTGTAAACTAGATTTGCGTTTAAATCCAAGGGATTTAAAGTCTTGAAGACAGCGCCTGGGCTGCCGCCATTGCGAAATTTTTTGATAATCGTTTCGCGATACTGTTTTATCGTGGATTAAAAGCAAACCACAAAAACCTTGACGATTGAAATGATTGGATTTTGTTAACGTTAATACATATTATATTGTATTAATTAAAATAAGAATATGATGGCTTGTAGTCCGTATGTCTTTAGGTCAGTGCAAAAAGATGTGTATTCGAACTTATTGGACACGGTGGACATATAATATACATGAATAGTTTTTTATTTCCTAGTGTTTACTCGTCAGAATTTGAAAATAAAAAACAAGTCTATTGTGGGGGCCCTCTTTCGTGGAGGCTGTAGGCCCAGTTGACCTCCCCTAAATCCAGCCCTGGATTGAGGCAGGATGAATGCAAGACTTGCAAGAAATAATGAGAAAGGACTAATGTAATATATCTAACTTTTTACTTTGCAGGTCAATGCATGGAGTGCAATCAGGCTAGCACTAAAATGTGTCAACAGTGTGAAACGATTCTGTGTGACCATTGCTTCAACAAGTCACACAAAAATTTTGTTGTCTTCAAAAATCATGCTCTTGTCAATATAGGTATGATATGACATTTGAGTAATTGTCTTAAATATTTTTGTGAATATGATATCTACGAAATGATGTTCAAACTTGGAGGATTGGGATTAGAGATGTAAGACCTGTTCGACCATTCTCATAAGTTGTTTGCTAACCTGATATGTTGTGTAATTTATATCAACATTAGTAATATCTATCACATAAAATATCAGGAACTTATTTAGAGAGGGCCATGACATGTGAACTGGTACTACAGTTGTTTTTCAGATATCCACCTTGTGTTGTTATGCGTTTTTATTTTAAACACTACTGATTTATTGTAGAACCTTCGACAAAATGCAATAAGTGCAAACATCACACTGACAAGACACTTGATTACTACTGCAAGGATTGCAGCAGGTCCATTTGTATGGATTGCTTCATGATTGGTGGTGAGAAGTCCTGCAAAAACCATAATGTGGTATCCATGCAGGAGATGGTAAGCATTACTTATTTAATAAGAGAAGAAACAGATGTTACAATAACAAGTAATTAATAATAGTGTTACAAAAACTATATAATTAATGTGTCTATTTCAGAATGAAGGTTTTTTGGAAGATCTGAACACAATATTTCCTAAAGTAGATGAAACTTTCAGAAGGCTTACCAAAACTGCAGTAGTAAGGACTTTGCTAAATATGTAATTCAATAGGATTTGTCAATTTCCTGTTTTATGATATATACTGTGTTTGGAAATTGCAGGACATAGGCCATTTACTCTATAACACGGAAAGTGAAACTGGAGCAGTTTCAGAAGTGACACAAGTGATTGCTAATATTGAACAGCACTTTTCTAAAATTAATTCTGTCATACAAAAACATAAAACTGAAGTAGTAGATACTGTAACCAAACTGAAAAGATCCGAAAAAGAATCTCTGTATAAGGCAAAAGAGGATGTTACACAGTCAATTAAAATAGCCAAAGAAATTATTAATAGGATGAGTATGTCCCTGGATCCAATAAAATGAAACAGGTAACCTTTTGTATAATGTACTTATTAATTCCCTCACTAAGTGTAACTATCTAAACAACTTAAAATTCCTTTTTTTATTAACAGATAAATTTATCGGTTCTACTGGAAGATGCCAAACAGATTGCTGAATGTCCATGGTATCTGAACAAAAGTGATGTTAAAAATGAAACTCTTAAGTAAGTATGAATATAAATTTCATATGTTAATTCAGTAATGCTTTTACTTTAGAACAGGCGTTTTCAACCTTTTAGTTTTAACGGCACACTTTTCGTTCATCAAAGTTTCACGGCAAACCAGATGGGCTACTACGAAACTCGCAAATCGAAGTTCGTATCGTACCATCCCTTTCACTCGCGTATTAAATGACATAAGCGTCAGCGGGACGGCAACATACAAATTCAAATTCAAATCATTTATTCAGTAAATAGGCCGCAATGGGCACTTTTACACGTCATTTTTTAAACTACCAGCGCTTTCGGAAAGACCATCATTGCCATCATAGATTGGAGAAGGCTTATGACAAAGTGACAAGGAATGAACTGCGGTCGGCGTTATCTGCGCATGGGGTGAGCAGTGGTCTGATTCGAGCACTGAAGTCTCTCTATGAGGACTCCAGTGCTTGTGTTAGAATAAACGGAGCGTATACTGAATGGTTTAACATTCAAAAAGGTGTTAGATAGGGATGTGTAGCGTCTCCATGGCTGTTCAACCTATTCATGGATAATTGTTTGACAGATCTGAAAGATAGTGATCGTGGACTGAGAATGAATGAGTTACTTATCAAATGCCTTCTTTACGCCGATGATCAAGTATTACTTACATCGTCGGCTGAGGATTTTCAAGGATGGTAACTATTATGAATGATGCTTTGGAGAGACGGAATGAAAGTGAACGTAAAAAAGACGAAAGTTATGGTATTTGAAAAGGAAGAGAACGTAACGGAAGTGTGTCCGGATTGGTGACGAAAACTTGGAGCAAGTGAATAAATTTGTGTACCTGGGATCTATGTTTACTAGGGATGGAAAGTGTGAAAGTGATATTGAAAGGAGAGTAAAGGCTGGTAACGTAGTGAATGGAGCGTTGCACACCTTTATGAATAGCCAGAAAATCTCCAAAAGAGCTCGTCTGGCTGTGCATAGACGGGTGGTGGTACCAACACTCATGTATGGAAGTGAAAGTTGGGTGTGGCAGGAAAGGCATCAGAGTAGAATAAATGCGGTAGAAATGAGAGCGTTAAGAAGTATGTTAGGTGTGAAATTGAGTGACAGAATTAGAAATAGTGCAATAAGGGAACGCTGTGGTGTAAATGAAGGTATAGTCACACAGATTGAGAAAGGGATGCTTGGATGGTTTGGTCATGTTGAGAGAATGAATGAAAACAGATTGACTAAGCAGATCTATAAGACGAGCGTGAATGGGAACGTTGGGAGAGGAAGGCCTAGACGAACGTACCACGATCAAATCGGGGACGCTCTGAAGAAAGGTCGGGTCAGGAGTACTCTAACCCGACGTGCATGCATGAAAAGATTGAGGAATGCAGAGGAAGCGAGAGTTGTATGCCAGAATCGTAGCAAGTGGAAGGATGTAGTCTCTGCCTACCCCGTTGGGAAATTGGCGTGATTTTATGTATGTACCAGCTTTTGCCCGCAGCTTCGCTCGCGTTAAATTTGGAGTAACATACATTTACTTTCTGCGATCCTTTTTTCGTGTTTTGATTAATTTTCGGAGGATTACATGGAAATACAAATACGGACAGATTTTCTTTTAGACAGATGGTGCAAATTTTGAAATACAAAAATCAACCTGCATACGTAATTAATTATGATTCTTACCAGCTTTGAAACCCTGCTTCGCTGATTCAGGGTTGAAATTTTAGAAAATGTTAAAGTACTACGCGTTTCTTTTGCCCGCGATTTCATACACCATATAGGATTATATCCCGAGAAATTGTAAAGTAGTGAACCTCTGCATTACTTTAGGTCCATCTATGCCAAATTTCACACCGTAGCATGCTGAACGGTTGTGTGCTCTGAAAATGAGCTCTGGTTGAGTTCGAAACGCGTCAGTGTAAAGTGGTGGTGGTGATAGATGGATTTTGTGTGATTTGTGTGTTCTTACAGAGGTGGAGGAACTGCATGAACACACATTGCATGGGCACAAAAGTAGCTATCATAAAGGTCGCGGGTGGGCAAATTAATTGTGTCAGCTCGTTGAACGTACATGTAAAATTTCGTATCTATGCTATCGGCCCTTGAGGAGTTCCGTCATCAGTAGACGACCCTGGCTGCAGCATCAGGCGGTGTATATAATATAAACGCATTGTCATTGAAATTTAACAATCATGTAAAATCTTTTGCGTGTGCCATTAACTTTTGAGGAGTTCCCTTCTACGGAGACGATCCTCGCCAGGATGAGCAGGATGTCACTGCTAAATAATTTTTACCAGATTTACATCAGTTTGCCAAATCTCCAGTCCCCAGTTTTACTGGATTAGCTTATGCGGTTTCTGATTCAGTTGGTATATAAAATTCTCTTTATTCGTTTTATCCCGTGGGATATTCGGAAAATCTTTGAAAAAGTTTTTACCTATTAGTATTATCTACCTGCATGCCAAACTTGAAGTCTTTAATATTTATAACTACGCAGTTAGGGTCACTTTAAAGCGAAAATATAAATCTCATTTTATTCCCTATCCCATAGGAATTTTAATAAATCCTGAATTTTTTTTTTAAGCTGTTAGTATTACCTACTTTTTCGCCAAAATTTGAAGTCCCTAATAATTATAGTTACGGAAATAGGGTCATTAATTAAAAGTGAAAATACAAATCCCATTTATTCTCTATCCCGTGGGAATTTCGTAAAATCCTGAAAAGTGTTTTTAGCTGTTAGTACCTATTACCTACTTGCATGCCAAATTTGTAGTTTCTAATAATTATAGTTACGGAAATTGGGCCATTTCAAAGGGAAAATGTAAATCCCATTTATTCAATATCCCGTGGGAATTTCGAAAAATCCTTTCTTAGCGGATGCCTACGTCATAACATCTACCTGCATGCCAAATTTCAGCCCGATCCGTCCAGTGGTTTGGGCTGTGCGTTGATAGATCACTATGTCAGTCAGTCACCTTTGAGTTTTATATATTTAGATGTATGTATGTATCATTGCCAAAAAGAATGCGCCGCAAGAAACTTGGTAGAAAGTATTTTTTTCATAATAATATAATTACAAATAAAATACTTAAAAACTATAGCTAGTATACAATTAAAGAAAAAATAATAATAACAATAATACAGGGATGTTAGTTACAAAACTAAACACTAACTATATCTACGTTCAGTGGAAGTGTAGAATGCTTCCACCGTCATACATTTTAAAATAATAATAACAAAAATTTAGTTTTGAAATATACATTTCAGGTTAAGTAACCATTAAGCTTTTGGATTTCGAAGGCAAGTTCCTCTGCCGCCCCAAAGTTAGCTCACACGCACTCATGTCATGCTCTGAAAGCAGAGCGGTACCGAGGGCATGGTATTGCTTCCGTTCCCATAAGCTCTATGGGATCGTCTTGGGAACTTCGACGTCGCAAGCCTGTGACTAGAAATTAAACTAAAAATATAAAAGTTAAAAATCCATAAGCTTAACAATATACAGCCTTAAACATAGCAAGGGGATGTATAAAGTCCCTAAGTTAATAATAAAATTCCTAATCTAAATAATTCAGAGATGTATATAGTCTCTAAATGTCAAAGTAAACTAATTCAATTAATTAAATTATACAATCTTCAGAGGTGTAAAAAGCCTCTAAGGTCAAAATTAATAATAATTATTAAAATAAAGAAATGGAGATGTAAGATCTCCAAATGTCAAACTAATAAATATTTTTTAATTAAATTCTGCAAAGCGCCGGGCAACGGCGACAACCAGAAACTAGACACGGAATGCGCCGGGACACTGCCAAGTCACACTTCACAACACTATACAATACAAATACACCGACATAAACACACACACACACACGCACGCACGCACGCACGCACGCACGCACGCACGCACGCACGCACGCGCGCGCACACGCACGCACACGCACGCACACGCACGCACACGCACGCACACGCACGCGCACGCACGCACACGCACGCACACGCACGCACACGCACGCACACACACACAAACATGAGTGCATCACATCACACATCAACATCCCAATTTTCATTGGCTTTCAGTTTGGCCATGTCGCATCATCACACAGGTATCACAAAGTTCGAGTTTGTCACTTCGTGGTATAGGGCCGGTAAAAAATTACCAAGAGCGAGTAAGACTGGCGCGTAGAGTACCTAAAGGGTTCTGTACAGTATACCCATAATATGTATAACTTAACGAATAGCGGAGGCTTATTATTAGGGTCTCGTTGACACCTTTCGTACGAATCGCATACACTTCGCGGCGATCGCGTCACTTCTGGAAATATACGCGGCACACCGGTTGAAAACCTCTGCTTTAGAAGTAACAAATAACAAATCAATCTTTTTGTTAATTAAAGAATAACACGTCATATTGATTGTTTTAATTAAAGAGTTACAGTGAACGAGGACCTCTGCAATTTGTTGTGTGACTACATGCAATTGGAAGGCAATGCCAAGGCGGGGTACAGTCTGCGTTCGGCGGCAGAATTGGGCGATGATGTGGAGATACCGCCGCCGCCACCAGTTCCAGTTTATCCACCGGAAATTCCTAAAGGTAGATATTTTTGAGCTGAATCTCTTTATTATTTTATCTATTTTGGATTATGATCCGACTATGAAAACGGATGGATATCTTACCATTTACTTGCCTTATTTAAATGAAAGCTTCTGTCTACAGATGTTCGTCAAAAAAACAACAACAACCAAAAGCTAGACAACAGCAGAAATCTGACACGTCAAGGACTCCGAACTCCAGGACGATTCCAATTTACCAGCAAGCGCCGAAGTTTCGAAGCAAGGCGGGCTCGATCACGTCTATCAATTCTATAGAGAGTGATTCATCTTCTAACAAGAGTGGTGCGGCCCGCTTCTGTTAGTATTGTTACGCTGGCACTTCGCAAGTATAAGCCGAATATTTGTCACCGGTCTGCTTAGATTTTTCAGTATGAGTCTTAGTCTTCGCCGTACAAATCGGTATCTAGGAAAAACGACCTAGGCAAGACATGTTTCTTGAACTCCCACGGGAACCGCAGCTTTCCGAGAATAAATAAATAGGTAAAAATATAGGTAGGTACCTATATCTTTAAGTCCATTTCCGAACTTAAACTTTTATAAGAAAATCCTTAAACTTTCATGGAGTTTAGGCACGAGAAATCCGTTTCCTAAAATATCCGTTGGGTTTATTAAAACCTCTGTTTCCCAGAACACCCATTTATCAAAACATCAATTCACTATTAGATAAATTTCCCAAAACGCCAATTTAGCTAAATACGTTTTTCCCAGAACATTCCACCGTTGTAATATCACCGTTCAATACCACATCCACAGTTTAATATCATGGATAATTACCTACCTTTGGATATTATGAATGAGAATGGACCTTCTAGGATTTGGTTATTACTGGAAACGTGTCTACTAGAATTTGGATGCTATGGGATACGGATCTTCTGAGATTTGGATATCTTAGGAAACGGGTATTCTAGGATTTGAATGTTGTAGAAAATGGATCTTCTAGGATTTTGATGTTTTAAGAAACGGATCTCTCGTGCCTAAACCTTTCATGGTTCATGGTTAATATTTAATAAAATTAGTAAGATTAAGTAGGTTTTATCCTGGGTACTAATCTGGAAAATCGCGTAGTTCCCGTGGGAAGCAATAAACGAATTCTTGGCAGACAAAGTCGCGTGCAAGAGCTAGTGAAATAAGAAACAAATTTAATTCTGAATATTTGATGACCGCGGCGCGGCGACTGAAGTGCTAGCGTGAAATTCAGTCACATTTGGTATTGATCCAAGATCCCAGAACGGCCAAACATTACTTATAGGACTACAGATGTTACGAGAAATCCTGACGATCAGACTGCACCGTTCGACCGGTACTGGTTGAGGTTTGCCTTCGATTTCCCTAGGATCCCATCATCTGATCTTGACTTGGTGACAATGGGACCACCTCAGAAGAGTACTCTTCCGAATAAAAAAAGAATTTTGAAAATCGGTCCACATTGACAGAGTAATCGGTGAACACTTTTTTTTTTTTTTAAGTAGCCTGTATAGTGTCCCACTGCTGGGCAAAAGCCTCCCCTCTTGACCTCCACAACTCTCGTTCTGTGAACATACATAAAAAAAAATACAAACATTGGAACATAGAACCTCCTCCTTTTTTGAAGTCTTAAAATCTATAGTTTTGTACGACTTTCAAAACTACCGTCGAAAGTACCAAACTGCAAATAGATACATAGGAATGGTTGAATTAGTCTATAATTATACCCACAAGCGCTATTGCGTCGTTACGTTAGTCGCCACCGGTACTGAAATGAAGATGGCTACGATAAACTGTGCTTGTGTGTGGCGTAAGAATTTACGATAAATCGAACCGATCGAATGGTGCTGTGCTGTCTGATCGTAGGATTTTTCGTAGTGTTTGTGGGCCCTATTATTTTCTCAAGGACAAAACCTGGGCTATCATGTCAATACTACAATATACGTAACAAGGCAGTAGATCGACTCGGCCGTATTCTTGATATTTGGGTTGGCGACTACAAAAAGTAAAACAGACGTGCGTCGGGGGTTAAAAATGGGCATAAAAAAGCTACCACATGCTTAGCCGAACTCCCCATAAACTTTGAATTACCTATGCATATGCATATATAATGTCATTTGTACCGAGAAGAGACCAACAAGAAAACGAATTAAAGTTATAAAGGCTGTTTCACCACCCGTTGATTAATTTTAACTGACGGATAAATGTGATGCCGTCTCCGTTTATTCGAACAAAACAAACAAAGACGGCATCATATTTATCCGTCAGTTAAAATACGGTATTTGACAACTCCTGAATTTGCCATATCTTAATATTATTATGAAAATATAGATATACAGACAGTGTTCAGCGAAGAGAAAACTTAAATCGGTTGAAAACAGGATTTTTTCAATTTTACAAAAAATAAGTGGCCAACCCTAACGCTTCATTGGAGCGTAGGTATTCTCAAAAAATATGCCTAGCTTCCATACTGTTTTAGTTTATATACTGTGACATTGCGGTGCTCGATTGACCGCTACAAACTCGTTGGCTTTACGGCTTCGTAAAGTAATCCAACTTGCACGATTTTTCTTGCAAGTCTAAACTCGGCTTTATAGCCACGTTACGGAATCGAAACGGGGGCGAATAGAGCGGGCGGCGCGGCACAGCACTCTACTAGCGACCGGACACTGCGCGGTCCGTG
>NC_133474.1:21331827-21347360 GCF_025370935.1 Choristoneura fumiferana | reverse complement strand
GGTTTTATTTGGGGGGTTGCAATCAAGGTAGCCTGCATGTTACGACACTGTTTACGAGCAAGTGTGATAAAAAAATTACATAGCTCCCGCGGGAGCGAATACAGATCAACGAATTTTGCGCGGACGGAGTCGCGGGTAACGGCTAGTGTATTAATTATTTCCTATCATCAAAACCCCCTCCCTCTCTTCAATTCGATTGCAATGATCTTGGCAACAATAAGAAGGTACAGAACCGTAAAAATAATTTGGAACTTAGCTTCTTTATGCAATGTAGGTACAGTCGACCAAGAAAGTGCTTACCAATTTTAATGACAGTTCCTACTTCAGAAATAAAACAATAAAGCTGGTTGTCATATTGACTTGTGAGTGAAAATAAACTTTGACGTTTTAAGCGCTACAAATGACATTAAACCTAAGGGTGGTAAAGGAATTTCGTGGTCGCCTACACTACCCATTAGGTGAAATAATAAACAGAGGGGACGGAGCGTTGAAATAAAAAACAGAATGTACTATAGCAGGTTTCTGCCTAAGGAAAAATTATTGAAAAAAAAATACATACTAATATAAATTTGAAAGTCTGTTTGTTTTGGATGTTTGTAACTGAATCACGCAATAAGAGCTGAACGGATTTATATATCGGTCGTCAAGAATGATATTTGACATTTATTGACAGTGTCTTTGCCTCCTGTGATTATTCTATTAAGTCGTATACAATTTACTATATACAACTGCATATTTAAAATACTCATAATCATCATCCCAGCCTGTATACGCCTCACTGCTGGGCACTGGCCTCCTCTCAGAAGGCTCGAGCCGTTGTTCCCACGCGGGACCAGTGTGAATTGGAAACTTCACACACCATTGAATTGCTTTGCAGGTATGTGCAGGTCTGCTCTCGATGTTTTCCTTCACCGTATGCTCATGGTAGATACATTTCAAATAAAATTTTGCACTAAAGTTCGAAAAACACAGAGGTGCGAGCCGGGTTTGAACCCACGTTCCTCTGCTTGAGAGGCGATAGGTCAAACCACTAGGCCACCACGGCTACGGCATTTAAAATAGTAGATACATCAGCCAAATAAGTGGTCTACCAATTTTTAAACAAGTTCCAATCAAATGACTATGTCGCTAAACTCAAACTTTCAAGTTGACAGACACGTCCATTGGCATTATTGTTTTATGACATGCAAACGATTATCAACTTTACGGTGGTAGACCACATATTTAGCTGATGGTACACAGTATATAATTTGCAGAGAGATAGTTGTTCATTAGGCATAATATGTTTTTTTGTGAGACTAACCTATCTGTTTATCTCTAATCTTGATGAAACATTCCCGCACCGAAAACCCCGTAAAAACCCGAGATATGATAATAAAAAATGCGTGCCAAATTGTTTGTATAAATTGTGCTTGTGCATCTGTAGAACGTTCACAAGTTCATAAATATGCTGGCGACTAGTTTAATTTTTACTTTTGTTTATTTATTTTCGGGTGAGTAATTTATTTTTTCATCACACTTCCTCGTCAACGGTGTTATTCCATGCCTGTATATTACAATGGCCTAAATTATTCTTACGGGAATTATGGATTTACGAATAGTTTTTCCTCCCCAGGGAGTTTAGCAGGGATTTTAGTTTTTAAATTTCAGTCTAAGGAGGTTTCAAGTCGGCCAACGTTTTATTTATATCTTTAAAACTTAGCGGTAACCCAATTTTACGCCACAAAACTTATCTACGCTTCATGAAACTTCGTTATTTTTCTATTTTTAACCGACTTCAAAAAAAAGGAGGAGGTTATCAATTCGGTTGTATTTTTTTTTAATGTTTGTTACCTCAGAACTCCGTCATTTATGAACCGATTTGTTTTTTTTTTATTAGTTCGTCTAGGAATGCTTTCAATTAGGTCCCATAAGCAGCAAAATTAGGATCTGATGATCGGATCTTAAGGAAATCGAGGGAACTCTTCAAATATTGTAGGGACACCTATAGTAATTTGGATATATTTAAAATACTCATCATCATCATCCCTGCCTATATACGTCCCACTATTATATATTGCTATTGAAAATCATCATTTGGTGAAGTGAAACTGATGATGAAGACCACAGTTGACCATCGGAGTTACTACTCAATAACAAGTATTTCACGGGTTGAATTTTAATTACTTTGACACAGTTGCTAAGCAATTTATGCTCCTCGTAATGCATATGGTAAAACGGGTGGTGATCCGAAGCACCAGGATTCCTCAATAATGAACCGGAGATCGGAAAAAGCAATCGTTCGTAAAAGGTGACGAGCAGTTGATATTAAACTATTGTATCTTATATTATTTACACCAAAAAGCGTGAAAAAAAAATTTATAACAAAAAATTGAACCGACTACAAAAAACCATGAAAATAATTTTCTATACCAGTCTGAAGTCGGTCGGTGCCTCAGCACGAGCCAGCAGGACTGATTGAAGCCCAATATAAAGTGCGTAATTGAGGTAGATGACTATAGTCCACTCCTGCTGGCTCGTGTTGAGGCACCGACCGACTTCAGACTGGTAAAAAATTATTTTCATGGTTTTTTGTAGTCGGTTCAATTTTTTTTAATTAACCTAAGTATATCAATTTTTTTGGAATAATTTTAGTAAATATTTTTGTAATATGTTGGCAGAATCTGGCCGTATAACCATTCGAATTCTAAACTAAACACAGTTCTTAGCATTATCTATGGTAGACGACTCAAATAAGGTGACAATCGGGTAACAATTTTTTGCCGAGCTATGAAGTGTTTAGAAACAAAACAAATTTAATTTTTGCTTTTTTTTTCCTTGCAATGTGAAAAAAATCATTGTGTGTACGGGCAGTAAGGGGATTACAAACTCGAGCCATTAAAAGCCCTCCGCCTTCCGCGTCGGGCTTCTATTAGACTCCCGTTAGCAATCTCTTTCTTACTGCCCTTAATGGCCAACAAAGAGATTGTCTTATACTTCAGTAGGTTTTATTTCTTTCAATGACTATCTATCTATGGCATACTGCCAATTAAGAAAAACATACTTAGTTCATGAATTTGTATTTTAATTTCTTATTTGACTAGATTATTTCATTAGATTAAATCAGGTGTTCAAATCGTAATAAATAAGGTCTAGACACGCGGTAGCCTGTCAAGCCAAGTTCAAGCTAACAGAACTGGCGAGCAGCACCGTGTGTAATTTTACCCGAACCATTTGGAGCCACTTTTGACCCCCTCATTACACAAAAACTATTTCACATAAACATGTCAAATTTGGCTCATTTAGTATGTTTAGTATGTGCTCCAAATTGCATAAACACACCTCAAACGGTTGTTTAGATATTAACATCCAAAAATCGTCATTTTTATCACTGACTCACCTATAGATCAAAATTACAACCCAGTTCCAGATGACCTAGAAAGTTCAAATTTTGCATCCCGAAAGGTAGTTGGACGAATACAAAGGAATAAATCAGAAACTAGTAAATTTTTATCATCATTATCGTCATCATATCAGCCGTCGAACGTCCACTGTTGGACATAGGCCTCCCGGGACCATAGACCTCCAGTTGCCTCGGTTGAAAGCGGCTTGCATCCACCGTCAACCCACGACAGGTCATCCGTCCATTTCGTTGGTGGACGTCTTACGCTGCCGAACCGTGGTCGCGCGTGCGCGGCAGAGCTATAATATGCTTGAAGCTTCTCTACGGGATCGAATCAGAAATGAAGAGATACGGAGAAGAACAAGGGTCACCGACATAGCCAAGCGAATTAGCTCATTGAAGTGTCAATGGGCACGCCATATAGCACAGAGAACAGATGGTCGCTAGGGCCGAAAGGTTCTCGAGTGGAAATTTTTATCATTTTATTATAATTTTTAAATTAAATTATTTTTGTACAAAAAGTAATGATTATCCCATCAAAATATAAATGTGAAATGAGAGCAAAGTTCAATATTATTATGCCTTAATTGTTGAATTTAACGACAAAAGAAGTGAGAAATGGGTGCCAAGTTCCATGGTCAGTCCTGAAATTGATTTATAACAATATAAAATATTTTATAACAACTTAAAATATAATTTCTTCTTATAACTTAGGATAATAATATTATTGAAGCATAAGGTCGGACTTGGCTAGTTTTCATATACGAATTATATGTATGTATGTATGTATGTAAACTCTTTATTGTACAAAGAAAATTAACAAAATACAACTGACAAACTTTAAGATACTTGTACAAAGTATCTTAAAGTAAGTAAGAAGTAAGTAGTTGTGTAAGAAAGTAGTAAGTTGTTATATTATAGCTTTCGCAAGTTGTAAAAAGTAAGTACTGTATATTTCCTCTAGTTTAGTGACAACGCATGTTTCTTTCGTGTTCAAAAGAGGGTTGGTTCGGTTTTTTGGAAAAAAAATACTTTTAACAATATTTCTATATACTTATAAAAAGATAAGTTATTTTAACATACATTGATTTACAGACGAGTGAATAAATATATTTGTTAATTAATTACGCCGTTCCTAACTTTAGATGGGGGGGGGGGGACGCTCGATTTAATGAAAATTTGGACTTTAAAGTTGAATATTTTGCATATAAATCACTAAATCAAAAAATCGTTTTAGCATCCCCCTAATGATTTCAAAAGAACTATCCAACGATATCCCACACTACAAGTTTGCATGAGAAAAAAAATCACCCCCACTTAACGCCTACGGGAGGTACTCTAAAAAAAAACTTTTTGATTTTTTTATTGTACCATTTTGTCGGCATAGTTTACATACTCGTACATATTCGTACAAAATTACAGCTTTCTGGCATTGATAGTCCCTGAGCAAAGCCGCGGGTGCGGACGGACAGACAGACAGACATGGCGAAACTATGGGTTCCGTTTTCGCCATTTTGGCTACGAAACCCTAAAAAGAACCCCTCCGTTTTTTTTCATCGGTTAATAATATTGTAATAAACTAATTTGGATTAACTAAGTCCACATTGGCGCTTGATAAGAAAAAAATAAGGAGCTGGCTGCCAACCTTCAGTAAAGGAGTGGCACTTGGAAGAAGAAATAGAATTTGGATTATTGTTTAATGTTGTATGCAGGTCAGCTATGCTTAGCGGAGACCAGATATGGGTACGAGTACATACCAGACGTGGATGGATGGCTGCGCCTGTACACCGTGCCATCGACATGGGCCAATGCTCGACTCCGGTGCCAACTCGAAGGTAAGTTTACCTTACCATACCTTACTTTACCTTGACGTACCTTACCGTAACTCACCTTACCTTGCTATCTTACCATACCTTACCGTACCTTACCTTACCTTGCCGTAGCCTACGAATTTCGGAGCCCCAAAGTTGATAACTAAGCTCAGTTGTGTACAGCCAAAAGATTTGATAACCAAGTGGTTAGAAAGTCTAACTAAGCGTGAGGTCCTGGGTTCGGATCCCCGGTGCCAGCAGATATTATGTGTTAAAAATGAAAACGACCGGATGACCGGATAGCCAAGTCGTTAGAGAACCTGACTACGAAGCTTGAGGTCCCGGGTTCGATGCCCGGCCGGGGCAGATATTTGTATGAATAATACGAATGTTTGTTCTCGGTTCTTGGACGTTTAATATGTATTAACTAGTAAGTATGTATTTATCTGGGAAAGAGTAACGGACATCCAAACATCCATCCATACAAACTTTCGCATTTATAATATTAGTAGAATTCATTTTTGCATAGGCGCTGAATTAAACCAGAGTGCATTCTGGTCCAGTTCGCACCTCAACTTATACAGGGTAGTAGTACTGACTTGAAGCGATTTCGCCGGATGGCAAGCAAAACACAAAAATTCTGTCACTACTCTTCAAAAAGTTGTATCTCGAGTTAGTAATTTCGTAATGTGATACGAGCTTTGTTGTAAGTAGGTATTTGGTACTTAGTGACTTTTGCTTGTCACTCGACGATTTAAAATTCATAATTCAAAATTCAAATGATTTATTCAGTAAATAGGCCGCAATGGGCACTTTTACACGTCATTTTTTTAAACTACCAGCGCTTTCGGAAAGACCATCATTGCCAAGAAGAATGCGCCGCAAGAAACTTGGCAGAAAGTCATTTTTTCATAATAAGTAATATAATTACAAATAAAATACTTAAAAACTATATTATACAATTAAAGAAAAAAAATACAAAAAATAATAATAATAATAAATACAGGGATGTCTGGGGTCCCTTAGTTACAATACTAAACACTAACTATATCTACGAGTAAACTATATATCTACGTTCAGTGGAAGTGTAGAATGCTTCCACCGTCATAAATTTTAAAATAATAATAACAATAATTTAGTTCTGAAATATACATTTCAGGTCAAGTAACCATTAAGCTTTTGGATTTTGAAGGCAAGTTCACGTCTGCCGCCCCCAAAGTTAGCTCACACGCACTCATGTCATGCTCTGAAAGCAGAGCGGTACCGAGGGCATGGTATTGCTTCCGTTCCCATAAGCTCTATGGGATCGTCTTGGGAACTTCGACGTCGCGAAGTGTGAAGTTAAAGTGTACTTATGCTTTGAAGGCAATTTTTTTCCTGTCAATGCCTTTTTGTTGATAAGATATTTATCATTTTGGACATGTTTTAAGAGAAGTCTCTTCGTTCCATTCTCCATACAAACGTAGTCCCGGTCTCATTTGAAAACTAGGCAACAGAAATAGATTAAATTTTGTAAGTATGGTCTAGACGTAATTATCTATGCCTGTGGTTTTTCAGATTTTCATATAAATGAGTAATATCAGAATTACAGGAGCTCAAAAGTCGACAAAAAAAAGATGTCAACTTTGCACAAGATTACAGACTTTAAGAAACTCTTTTCAAATAAATGATAAAAGCGACATATTATGTTTAGTAAAACTTTTGATAGAAATAGTTTTTATTTAGCATTTTTACAAAAATCGAAAAAACCACAGGCATAGAAAATATAATGAACATCTTGATTGTAAAATATCATTGATTTCTGTGCTATTCTTTTCGTATATGAGGATAACGAAACCCAAAATTCAACCGCCCAAATTTTGAAAAGCCTATAGCTATCTCGATATAAATTACGGACGTCGTTGCGGAAGGCATGGGGAGGGGACGACTGCGAGCGCTTATGTCACGAGCGATAAAGACAGCAATATCCCAAACGAATACCGCGAATACCTAACGCGGCCGCGCGGCCGGCAGGGAAACTTCTCTTAAGCTATTAAACTAAACACTATAAATGTATTTTTTTTTTCACTGTTATAGACATTGATGAATTAAACTGGTGATAGATCAAATCTTGACCCAATTTCAGAAGAGGCACAAACTTAAATTAAAAAAAAAGCTGCAATAGTTTTTTTTAATGATTTTTTTTCATCATATACCACAACTATTCAAAATATTTTTTAATAAAAATAAACGCAAAAAATAATTAGTTCCGAATATCGCAAATTGAAATCTCAGTGCGGGCGCACTTTTTTAAAAATCAGAACAATCTATATTTCTCGAAAACAGACTTTCATTGAGGTCATTTTTTATATTTGGTAGATGACCTGCATACCTATCTCCCATTTAAGTTTGTCGTAGTAACTTACGGGACACCCTGTGTAAGCAATTTTGTGTACTGGATTTAGGTTATTTATGGCCACATTTTCGAGCAGTGTTGTGAAAAGTATTTAGGTACTCGAAGAACTTATGGCCATTCGGGATATGTTCTTGAGTGAGGACCACGTACTGGAAGATGCAGCGCGAATATAACTTGGTGGAAGTTGCAGGTGTCCGACGAATGCAGGCGTATCCGACGAAAGCCTGACAATAGTAATAATGATGATCAGTATTTGGGATATCTTATTTTCGGGCACCTCTGTCTAATTGCAACACTTGCTATTTAAATATTGGAATGCCTGACTGATTTTCCCTTATTTGCTCGACCTGTAGGGGCGTTGCCAACCATCCTGATCTTTAGCGGCTTTGTACCCTAGCTACTTAATGATTTGATCTCACGTGATTAACAACAATTATTTGATATTGTAAAATAATAAAAACAATAACATCAGTGTATATTTGATGTTAAACGTGTTCATTACTTTGCAATTACAGGTGGTACCCTAGCATCTCCTCAATCTAATCCCTTAGCCGCAGCCATGATGAAAATGATGGGCGAAAATGGCCAGAATCTGAATATCGTGTACACCGGCATAAATGCGAATATAGCCAAAGATGACTACATGACTATTGATGGTAAAACATTTTTCAATTGTGCGCCACATGCAAAAAATTTCACGTTTTTTTTCTCATAGATAGCTGTGTTCTGAAATAGGAAAGACTCCAAGCTAACACCGTTTTTAGCAGAATGAAACGTGTTTTCAAGTGTAAGGGGTACTGCCCATCATTTTTCAAAAGCCCATTTTGTACCTTGTACTTTGTACCTTGTACCTTGTTCTTTATACTGTACCTTACCTAGTGTACCCAATGTCAATGTCGGATTACAGGATTACCTCTTTCAAACATCTCTCTGAAATGGGCTGCCGGGGAACCAAATAACTGTGAGAACAGCGAAGAATGTCTGGTAATGAACGGAGCTGGTGAACTGGCTGACGTGAATTGCTCGCGCGTGTTTGGATACTTCTGCTTCAAAAAGAGCGCAAAGATGTCTAAGACAAAGTGCGACACTTGGGATAGCGGTAAGCTGACTAATTGCTCAATTAAATGAACTTACCTTAAGTGAAGTTCTATTTCAATTTTACGATCTTCACCATCGCAATGTCGCGCCAAGATTCGCAACATACCTTATTATAAAGTAGTTAAAAAAGTAACTCGAATAGTCAGCATCTCCAGTGACAGGTGTCGCCGTCCTGTATTCACTTTAGTCTTAAGCATCATGAACAACCCTAAGACTTAGGGGAAGAAACATAAAAAGGGATAGGGTGGGTTGTTCCATGATGGTGAAGATCGCAAAATTGATATTGAACTTCACTTAAGGCAAGTTCGTTTAATTTAGCAATTTTACTTTTTCACCATCATGGAACACTTTACAGATGTTCAAAGCTAGGGTTAAAGTGAGCGTGAATTAATCAAACACAATCTCTTGGAGGAGAAGAAAAAATCAACATATTTATTTCCATTAATAAACTTAAGGCAGCTTACCAAACTTACTGCAGGTAACTGCAGGTACTGCAGGTAGGATCTTGTGCAAGGTCCGCCCGGATTGCTACCACCATCTTGCTCGCTAATCCTGCCGTGAAGCAGCAGTGCTTGCACTGTTGTGTTTCGGCGTGAAGAGTAAGACAGCCGGTGAAATTACTGGCACTTGAGGTATCGCATCTTAGGCCTCAAGGTTGGCAATACCCCTGGTGTTGCAGATGTTTATGAGCGGTGGTGACCTCTTACCATCAGGAGACCCACATGCCCGTTTGCCATCCAGTCGAATAAAAAAAAAGGATAACTTTTCTTAAAGCCTCTTCTTTATATTAAGATTTTTAATAAAATTTTGTTTTATTCACAAAAAAGAACAATCGTAAGAATGAGATAACCTATCTATTCTAAAGTAATCTTAAGAATAATACTTAAGGTAATCATCACTTACTTAGAATTATTGCGCATGATGATGACTTCACTCCGGTGGTGAATCGGAAACGCCGTCTAAAGCGCAATCGCAATCAGCGTAGGACCGTTCCTGCAGCGTCGTCCTATATCCAAGCTGCAGTACCGATGGTGGAGATCTACCTGTCTCGGTTGGACAAGTAGACGACGCCGGAGAAGGTGTTCGAGCACGTCCGCGAAGCGGTACAGCGCCGGTTACAGGGAGCCCAGCTAGAGCTGTCCATCCTCCCGCTCGAGTCTCAAAGGGCTAACAATTTCAGCTCATTTAGACTTCAAGTCCCCGCCAAGCACAAGCAGAAGTTCCTGCGCTCCGACTTCTGGCTGGAGGGTGTGGTGTTCTGTCGTTTTAGGGTAGCGACGAAGACAACGTTCAATAAGAATAGCTAATTACTTTGTTTTATTTTTGTACGTTTTTTTTGTAAATACAAACTGAAATATAGATGCACAAAAAACCAGAAAAATAAGACCAGCACTGGGAATCGAACCCAGGTCCTCGGTATTCCGTACCGCGTGCTATACCGCTACACCACTGCTGGTCAACGGTTCAGTTTGTATTTTCAATTTACGGTTTTTAATTTAGGTTTTACGGGATGACCGTAAAAGTAAAAATTTGGAATTGAAATAAAAAATACAAAAAGATTCAAAAAAACAATCTTCGTTTTTTTTTGTGTTTTTTGGATAGTTTAAATTTTACAGCGCATTGGATTACACTGTAAAGTAGAGCTGTAATTTTTTTGTGACAAATAAACAAGGCCTCTATATCCTCGGCTGTCTGACTGTCTTCATGTGTTACCTATAGCTTAATATTCTCCAGCCTATAATAGGTATGCTACTTCTGGGCTCAGGTGCTCTCTTAAAATAAAAAGGGTGTCATCATTATCATCAATATATCAGCCGTAGGACGTCCACTATCGGACATGGCCTACCCATTAGTTTTTCAGTTACTTGAGTTGGAAACGGCCTGCATCCGCCGTGAACCCGCGGCTTAAACCAGGTCCGACTTAATCCATCCATCTCGTTGGTGGTCGTCCTACGCTGCGTTGCCGATTCACAATCGCTATTTGAGAACTTTTAGGCCGCAACGGCAATCTGTTCTCCGTGCTTGTCTATTGCCACTTCAACGAGCTAATTCGCTGGACCGTTTCGGTGACCCTCGTTCTTCAACGTATCTCCTCATTGTTCATTCGATCCTGTAGAGAAACCCCAAGCAGAGCCTATTTATAAGGCCTATTAGTAGCTCAAACCTTGCTTTTTCGGAGATAACGTCAGTTAACGATGATTTTGTGAAGTTTCTAATCCATAATGAGCCTGCTTGCCTCGGACTTTTATCCCTTTCATTCTGAGAAGGGGCTTGCCGCAACACTTGCAGCAACAGACTGGAAATAATGATGTATCACCGTAGCCGCTGTAAATAAACATTGTACTTTATGTTGTACAGTTCTGATATTGTATACAGTATAAAGAGCAGTGGATACCATCTTTACGCGGACGATCTGCAATTGTACGTCTCCTGCACGCCATCGGAAACATCCATCGCCGTGAACGCATAAACGCAGATCTCGATCGTGTTTCGGCGTGGTCGGGAGAGGAACTGTTTAGTTCTCAATCCTGTCAAGTCGAAGTACATTGTTTTTGGCTCGAGACATCAAATTCGTAATACTAATGATGCTCTGACGGTCGGGGATGTTGCCGTCATGGGTAAACCAATAGAACGGGTGGTAGAAGCTAACACCTTGGCCTCCTTATGATGGCAAGCTGAGCTTTGAAAACCACATTGTAAAAGTTGTGAGTAACTGCTTCTACCGCCTCAAAGTTCTGTACAATATACGCGATTACCTTAGTGTCAATTTGCGTGTTGACCTTGTGAATCGCTTATATTGTCCAGATTAAACTATTGTGATGTTGTTTATGACGGCTGCATTGTTGGCCGTTCTAAGAGACTTTTACAGCGAGTGCAGAACGCATGCGCTCGTTTTTGTTCCGTGTCCCTCCCCGCTCCCACATCACTCCGTATTTGAACGCCGCTAACTGCTGAACATGCCTGCACGCAGGCGCATGCACCTCGCCACTCTGCTGTTCGGTGTGAGACGCTATAGGACCCCATTATACCTCCACAACAAAATAGTTTGGTCGAGGAGTGAGCGCAGGAGTGCAATGGCTCTTGTGCCTAAACATCGGACCGCGGCATTCCGCGGAGTTTTAAGTTCGCGGCGTCCAAGTGCTGGAATGATATTCCTCCTCCTATCCAAGGGGCGTCTAGTGGGTACACCTTCAAGCGCAAGCTGAAGGAATACTTATTGACGCTCCAAAAATCCCTTCACTAAACCAGCACTTTGAGTACGCCAGCCTGATGTTTTTGAACAAACTTATTTGTCCTTGTTTTTTTACTTATAATGTTTATTGTAGTTTTTTTTATTTCTTGTTTACTTACAATAAAATATATTTATATGTCTTAATTTTATTTATGTGGAGTATATTTGTGTATCATTCCGCGAGTCACAGACGGTTCTGACAGAATATCAGCGCTGCAGGCGTTAACGCCTCAGCATAATGCTGAGTCAGCGGCCATTTCACTTTTGCGAGGACACACAAATCATAATTTAATTTTTGTATTTCTTTTTTTTTGTTATGTGTTTGCTGTTGTTGTTTTTTAGTTTGGTTGTATTTGTGTGTCTTTGTGAATGTGAATAAATGTCTTCTATTCTATTCTATTCTAAACATGATTTTTGTTCATAGACTATCAACTGGACCCGCGAACAGGCAGCTGCTACAAGTTCCACACGGCCCAGCACAACTGGCACCGCGCCGCCTTGACCTGCCGCGCTGAGCAAGCGCATCTCGCCGTCATCAACAGCGACACGGAGGCGCGAGTCCTCAAGAAACTTTTCGCTAAATATCCCCGGGAAAAAAACATTCAAAACAATCCGTGATATGGTTTTCATTGGCTTCTGGGATTGGACAAAGCAGGGAGATTGGCGAACAATTTTTGGTGATTTTTTTTTAACGTGGTACTCCTAGTATATTCATATTTTTTGTTAAACTTTAATCCATACTAATATTATAAATGCGAAAGTGTGTTTGTATGTTTGTCCGTCTTTCACGCCGTAACGGAGCGACGGATCGACGTGATTTTTGGCATAGAGATAGTTTATGGGCCCGAGAGTGACATAAGCTACTTTTATCCCGGAAAAATGCACAGTTCCCGAGGGAACAGCGCGCGATAACCGAATACTACGCGGGCGGAGCCGCGGGCAAAAGCTAGTAATAATATGTATGTTGCAGAGAAATGGCCAAATCAGAAATTTTACCAAATCTCTAAGGCATATGATCAAATCACGCAGGATGTTAAAATGGTGAATTCATTTTTATGATTTCCCTATAAAAAATCAGTCATTGGATCAAGACCTACACCTGTTTAGTGAAATGACAAAATCAGATAAAAAGGGCAACTCGTTTTTTCATTTCACTAGATTAGTTTTAGTGATTTAACGAAACTGAGTTAACGAAATGAACTCGCAACGTCGACTAACGAGTCGAGAAGTCATTTCACTAGACACGTTTAGTAATATGATAAAAATGACAATAAAAAAACCCTAACGAAGAGCGAGGGCGCGTTCAGTCGCCGCCCTTGCCCTTCAACCTAATCTGACTGAGGCGCATCCGCTCCGACTACATCGATCTCGCTCGCTTCACTCACTCGATCCGCGACGGTAGTGGTCGTGGTGGCGAGTGAGGTTGCGCTCTCGCCCTTCGTTAGGTATTTTTTTATTGAGATTTTTATTTTTTAGCATATCATATCTAGTCTAGTGAAATGATAAAGTTTCGTCAACTCACTGACGCTTAAAAAGGATTTTATTAAATTGCTAAATAAATCTAGTGAATTGAAAATAGGAGTTGCCTTTTTATCAGATATTGTCATTTCACTAAGCATTTTTAGGATTTTTGATCAAATGACTGATCTTTTTCTGGAGAAATGATAAAATGAATTCCCGTTTTAACATCCTGCGTGATTAGATCATATACCTTAGAGATTTGGTCAAATTTCTGATTTGGCCATTTCCCTGCGACATATACATTGTCAGCCTAGCTGGCAAAAAACAGAATGTTGAGATGCCAGCTGTGAAGATGAACAATTAGAGATTTTTATTTTTTTTTAACTTAAACAATTACTTTGCTCGCCCGCGACCTTGATAGCTACGTTTATGCATGAAATGTGTGTTCATGCAGTTCCTCCAGCTTCATGCTGTAAGAACACACACAAAGCACACAAACCCATAACCCCCCGTAGCTATTATAAGGTCGCTGGTGACCCAAGTAATTGTTTTAATTTAATAATATGGACTTCCGCAAATTGACGCCCGCTTAAATAAATTATTTGTAATTATTTAACCATCTGCTGAGATATTCCAGATTCATTTTGAGACCTTGTAAACTTTAGCTAAAGACTTTTGTTTCCAGGTGAAACGTTCGCAGAAGCCGGATTTGAAACGTGGAGTGTCAATGAACCGAACAATTACTTGGGCAATGAGTTCTGCGGCACCATGCACCGTAATGGACGGCTGAACGATTTCTCTTGCGACATTAAAACAGTTTTTATCTGCGAGATTACCCCCTTAGGGAAAGAAATATTAGATGGTCATCAACACAGAGTTATTAAAGTCAGAAGAGGCAAACGCGTCACAAGAGTTAGATGATCTCTTAGAAGAATTGTTCTCTGATTTGGCGTAAGTTTAAAAAAATCAAGTTTATTTCTTTGCCTGTCACATCTGTCCGTTACATTTTCAGCAATTCGATAATTTGTGTTAGTTTTTTTTTATTTAAATTACTTAAACTCGCAAAATTAATTATAAATTAAAAATAATTATGGAATCATAGGATAACCTGTGGAGCGGCAAACCAACCAATTTGTGTCATTTTCCTTTCTGCAGACCCAATTATTATACTTAAATAAAAGCCTGTTACATTTTATTAGGATAATAAAAAACATTTAGCATATTAGGTACACCTTTATTTCTCTTGCCGTCACGATGTAACACGCTTTTGTTTAGGATTGGAATTGTGATAAAAACCCAAAGATTTAATTACAATGTACCATAAGTGAAATTTGTGGTCTACCACCCTAAAGTTGAAAATCGTTTGCACGTCATAAAACAATAATGCCAATAGACGTGTCTGTCAACTTGAAAGTTCGACTTTAGCGACATATTCATTTGATATAAACGGTATATTTCTTATCTGGGACTCTGGGACCTATTGCATAATTAGACTAATAATTTTAGAAAATAATACAAGTTACTAGTTAGCAATTTGGGCATCTTTGGAATTTGCAATGAAAAATATTAATCTTGGCGGGAACAGTAACGTCAACGTAAAACTTTTTACGAAATTTCTTACTGCGGAAATGGTTTGGGAAGTAGGTAATTTTGATCAATTAACACTAGCTGTGTTTATTCCAGAAACTACACCCGATAATCAAAATAATACGGATACCACGTATGCAGATCAGAAATAATCAGAATATTGATGATTCTGATAATTTATTAAAGTGTACATTAGTTTAGTAGTAGGTAAGTAACAACAAAATATTTCATCAAATTGTTCAAATTTCTTTAAAAAAGTTAAAAAAAAAAATGTTTTTCCTAAAGTTGATCCTGTCGTTTTATAACTTTTGGTGACGGGTTATTAGATATTGATCATCGTCATCGTTGGATCAATTCATAATATAAAAATTTTTCGTCGATTAGGCCTTAACCTTGTAGGTAATTCAAAACTACCGTGGTCCTTTGGTACGTAGTAATAAATACAAGTTACAACTAATAAATTGAATTTTTAGACTCGTTTTGCAACAAAAAGTAATAAAATGCACTTATAATATTAGTTATTAGGACTCATATTTTTTAACTTGTATTTTATAACTCGTATTTTAT
>NC_133474.1:21308599-21327395 GCF_025370935.1 Choristoneura fumiferana | reverse complement strand
AATCTTGATTTTGTCTTGGCAGTAGGTACCGATCAGGATTAAATAAATAATAATAACTAATTATCAACGGGATAATTCACAACCAATTGCCTAGTTCCAAAGTAAGCATAGCAAAACTTGTGTTATGGTACTAAGCAACGGATAAAATATAATTATAATAGATAGATAACATACTTAATACATTGTGCAGGATTCGGTGGCTTTCAGGATTCCAATTCAAGGAAGACGTTTATTGTGCGATACAAATGAATTTATGCATAGATGGTACGATACAATATTAAAGTGAGCTTTTTCGTGACCGGTGACTTGCAAGAATAGAGCTTCCAAAAATCTGTGTAGAGAGCGGGTAGGCGAGTTTCCGCGCGCGACAGTAAGATGGCGCTAGTAGGCGTGGACATGCCCCCGCCCTTGGAAGCACCGCCTTCCAACAGGATCATAGCTTCACTCGCTGTCTGTTTGCTTCGGTAATAACGGGCAGATCTTAGAGAAGCACGTCGACAGTGCCCGTCGCTGTGCGTATATCGGCGACGCGTGAACGCCGTCGTTGCCCGGGAATAATCGGGTAACGCGCCCTAACCGCCATTTGAGAGGAGGCAGGTATACGTCCTTGATCAAGACCAGGCTGTCCAGAATGATGTCGTCTTTCTTCGTCTTCCATTTGGTCCTTAGTTGAAGCTCCGAGATATATTCCTTGGACCACCGTTGCCAGAAGTGTTGACGCAGTTGTTCGATCCTGGCGTAGCGTGGTAGGCTAGTCGTCTGCTCTGTCGTCAGGTCGTTGCTTGCGGGGCTGGTCAGCGGTCGGCCTATCAGGAAGTGAGCAGGTGTAAGGGGAGACAAATCGTTAGGATCCGAGGACATAGGTGAGAGGGACGAGAGTTAAGGACGGCTTCTATTTGAGTCAAAACCGTGCTAAACTCTTCATACGTCAGCCTAGCGTTTCCCTACGACTCGTTTAAGGTGGAATTTACAATTACGAACCCCACTTTCCCACAGGCCCCAAAATGAGGAGAATACGGTGGTATGAAACTGAATTTGATACCATCGTTAGAGGCAGAATCGACTATATCCTTCGAGTATTTATTTAAAATGTAGGCAGATCCTTATCAGCACCCACAAAATTTTTTGCATTGTCTGAGAATATAACTTGAGGTTTACCTCTTCTACTAATAAAACGTTTGAGTGCTAATAATAATCGTCAGTGCTGAGGCTCGTGACCAGCTCCAGGTGTATTGCACGAGTGATCATACACACGAACAGACAAACATACGATTTGATGAGCTGCGCGCCTTTGCCTTTTCGATTTAGTATGTACATTGGGCCAGCGTAATCGACGCCAGTTCGAATAAACGGAAATCCGGGTTCCAAACGTTCACACGTAAGTTGCCCATAAATAGGACTCAACAGTTTAGGTTTAAATCTGGTACAAATCACGCATTGCCTAACTACGTTCCTTGCTAAATTCCTTGCACCTAGAGGCCACCAACATTCACGCATGGTAGACAGGAGAAGCTGCGGACCAGCGTGGAGCAGCCGTTTGTGCTCGTACTCAAACAACAACACCGTGAATCTATGTTTACTGCTTAATAACATCGGATGTTTTTATTATAGTCAAAACTGGACGAATTACACAACCGTCCGCCGACTCGAATAATGCTAAACTTATGCTGCGAATCCAAGAACACATTAAGACTAGCTATGTGATTCGATTGTTTGTCAGTCTGTTTTTATTGGCAGTTTTTCGCATAAAGTTTCCATAAACGCCCGGGAATGATTGCATCTGAGCGAATCGAACTAGCATGCGCCGCGATGCGTTGAGCTCGTCCGTTGATAAGGAACCGGTTACTCGGGGTTGTTTTACGGTCCAGATGAGGCCGTAGGTTTCGTATAAAGCGGAGTACATATGCGCCGGTACGAATTAATTTAATATACGACGAAAATCGATTAAAATTAAATAAGTCCTCACATGGAATACAAATGAAATTCAATGTTTGGGACCGCAACTCGGGTAAATTATCGAATGCAATATTTTGCGGTGAATTATTTTTTATTAAATCTAAATTTTTACTATATAAGAAAAGTGGTCCGGTCCACCAAAGATTACAATTAACTAGATCATCTAGGCCTAATCCTCTAGACAATAGGTCGGCTGGGTTGTCTTTTCCACTGATGACGTGTAACCAAACCGAATCACCAGTGAGCTCATTTATTTCTGTCACTCGATGTTGTACAAACGGCTTTAGTAAATGTGGTGACATGCGTATCCAACCCATGACTATTGTCGAGTCCGTCCAAAAGTAAACCCTTGTGAATACTATCCTTAATGAATCTACTATTTTTTGTACAATCGCGCGCCCACGAGTGCACCGCACAATTCCAAACGGGGAACGCTAATTGCTTTCAAAGGTTACTTTACTTTTGCCGCATAGTAATTTGACAGTGACCTTTGACCCATCATCATATGAACGTACATAGGCGCATGCCCCGAAGGCTTGTATAGATGCGTCTGTAAAATATGTGCAACTCTGTGTGTTGAGTGTGGTCACTTCTAACATGACGAGGAATACGCAAGTAACTTAAGCAGTTTAGAGTTTTAACAAAGTTATTCCAAGTCATTGCGATGTTGGTAGGTACGGGAGTATCCCAATCGATTTTGCTTAGCCACAGTCTTTGAAGCAATATTTTCGAAATAATTACAGATGGTGAAAGTAACCCCAAGGATCGTATATATCTGAGAATAATAGATAACATCGTCCGTTTATTTAATTTAGCTAAATTAATTGACTGATCTATTTTTGTTGTAAAATACAGTTGATCGCTGTCGTTATTCCAACCTATACCTAAAGTTTTACTTTGCGTATGCTCACCTATGAAATGGTTTTTCGTCTTGTCATGCGTGACGTCACAGTTAAAGGTCCACTTTCGCAAAGGAAAGCATCCTGACTGCAGAACGTCGTACGTTTTTTGACAAATTTCGAGTAAGTGTTGGAAATCATCATGACCTGTGATTAAGTCATCAAACAAATCTTGATTAATGACGTGTGCGATAACATCATCACCACATTCTTGTGCTAGCTGGCGAACGCAACGCATACTCAAGTAAGGCGCAGATGCCGTACCATACGTCACTGTATTGAGCTGATAGACGTGTAACGGATCAGCAGGGGTCTCGCGCCAGAAAATCAGCTGTAACGACCTCTGATCAGGCTGTATCAGAACCTGCCTGAACATTTTCTCTACATCAGCACAAGCCACGAATTTGTATTGCCTAAAGCGTAATAAAATAGAAAAAATGTCGTTTTGAAGGGCTGGTCCCGGGAGCTGAATGTCGTTTAACGATTTATTCGATGTGGTAGTAACACTCGCGTTAAAAACTACACGCAATTTCGTTGTACTACTACTTTCACGAAACACCCCGTGGTGACAAAGAAAATAATTTGGGTCCTCGTATTCGTTTACGCGGGTCATGTGACCCATACGCTCGTACTCGCGCATGAAGTCACAATACAAGCGTTTATAACTCGGCGAACGTTCGAGTTTACGCTCTAGTGATAAAAATCGATTTTTCGCTAACGTATAAGAATCACCGAGGGCGTCAGCTGATTCTCTTAGCGGTATGCGGACGGAAAACCTACCATCCTTATCACGTTTAGTCGTATTAATAAACAGCTGCTCACATACGCGTTCGTCAGCTGAGAGAACACTACCTACTTGAGGAATGTCCTCCAACTCCCAAAATTTTTTGAGTTGCACGTCTACACTTTGTGTGAAATGGCATTGAACTTGCTGAGCAATACGTAAGCTCTGAGTACATACGGGACCCGATATCAACCAACCTAATTTCGATTTTTGTAGGTATGGTCCGTCTGGTAACCGAATCCTATTGTCCTCTAAAAAGTTCCCAAAATATATCCGCGCCGATTAATATATCGATTTTAGAAGGCACGTTAAATTGGGATCGGCTAACTGAATCGCATTAGGTATTTGCATAAAATTGCAATTAATGTTAGTCGAGGCATATTCGAAGTAATACGCGGCAAGACAAAACATTTAATTGAGGTGTGGTAATCGCTTATTCTCGAACGTATAAAAATATCGCATAAATGATTCGACTGTGTGACAGATTGCCCTACACCCGAAATCCGAATAGTGGACTGTATTTTAGCCGCATTTATTCGTTTAATTAAATCTTCAGTGATAAAGCAATGTTCACTTCCGTTATCAAGAAGTGCGCGAGCTGTGTGGAATTGATTATCAGCGTCAGCGACTTCTATCAACGCCGTGGATAACAGAACTTGTTGTGAAATAAACTGCATTCTCTCAGATACGTCATTGCAACGATTAACTGTTTGCGAGCGATCAGCTGTCGCACAATAGGTAGATGTAGACGGCATCGAGTTGTTATGCGCAAGCGCATTTGATCTAGGCACGCACACACTCTCATCGCGGCCACTATCCGTATGCAGTAAACTATTATGTTTTGTTGACACTGCTTACAAGGACCGAATAAGCACTCAGTCAGAGAATGCCCTTCGCGTAAACAATTACGGCACAAGTTCTTGTTTTGAATAAAATTTAATCGATCGTGTATTGACATATTCAAAAACTTAACACATATAAAAGGGCATGATTTTCATTACAAAGAGCACAGGTACGAAACTCTTTTGTTATGATTAGGAACCGGTTTTGCTTTAACACCGCTGTCCTTAGTAGAAACGTAACTATTTGTGTGCATTGAATTTTTATTTGAAGGCAGATAAGGTTTGCTACTCGGACCCGCGGTTGGCGCTTTCGTGTGGTTCGCGTTTATCATTTCCAACATATCAGCTCGGTTTTTTAGAAACGTAATGAGATCATCCAATTTTACCTTTTTGACGAGTCAGTAACTGAAGTGTTAGAACCGGCAGCCCCTTTGTGATGTTCCCACTCGCGTTCCGTGATGCATCAAGTTTTGAAACAATTAAATAAATAATTAAGGTGTCCCACGCGTCTGTTGGTTCATCCAGTGTTTTTAAAGCTCGCAAATTTCGCAAAATGGTGTCTATTAGTTTACGTATTTGCCACGGGGGACTCCTGTTTTAGTGGTGAAATGCTAAAAAGTGATTTTATGTGATTGTGTACTAAAAGCCTCGGATTATGAAACCGGTTCTCGAGCAACTCCCATGCGTGAAGGTAATTAGCAGACGTAAATTCTAATGCACTTATTACATTCAATGCACTACCGCTAAGTGAGGATCGCAAGTAGTGAAATTTTTGAATTGCATCCAGATCTAAATCGTTATGAATCATCGTAACATAAGAATTTTTAAATTCAAGCCAACGATCATACGACCCATCGAATATAGGCAATTTTATATCGGGTAATTTTATGTTAGAACGTATTTTATCTGCATTCGAATGGGGACAACTCGTTCGCCTGGGGCTAACCTCCATTTCTGCACTCTCGATTAAACAGTTAGCAGTAGCCATAGTAGAAAAATACAATGCTTCTATCTCTGCGACATAATCATAATGTAGTTGCATTTCCGATTCTACACTACGCATTTCAATTTCGTTTTGTACATTATTGAATTTTTGAAAAGTTTCAGAAGCGGCTTGCATTCTGAGTTTTAATTCAGATATTTGAAATTTATTAAGGGTAGCTTCTTGAAAGGAATCGATAGATTTTTTAAATTGCGTTAATCGTCCTTTCAAATGACCTCTTTGCTTGCGAAGCTCAAAAAGTTGGTCATCTTTGGAAGCACCCGAAGGAAAGTTCGATTTTGCACCAGGCTCAATCATTTTGGAAACGAGTAGAGTGAAATTTAGTTAGGTACTTACGTGTAGGTAAACCGATTAAATAGCACAGTGAGTAGCAAAGTCACTGCGAGTTGCGTAACGTGATCGCAAATTTAGCACGATTTTAAGCACAATGTTAGTAAAGGAATAGACGGGAATGAAGGCCTGACCGTTCACTGCTGCAAAGCTGGCAAGGTGCTGGAGTCCTCTTCGTAAGGTAATTCGACTTCTTGACGAGATGACTTTTTCGCTTGATTATTTATCCGTGCTCGAAGACCATTTATGTGCAGGATTCGGTGGCTTTCAGGATTCCAATTCAAGGAAGACGTTTGTTGTGCGATACAAATGAATTTATTGCATAGATGGTACGATACAATATTAAAAGTGAGCTTTTTCGTGACCGGTGACTTGCAAGAATAGAGCTTCCAAAAATCTGTGTCGAGAGCGGGTAGGCGAGTTTCCGCGCGCGACAGTAGATGGCGCTAGTAGGCGTGGACAACATAAGAACATAATGTTTATCTAATGTAAAACTAGTAAAAATTCTTTGAGTATGCATGGAATAATTAATAATTATTATTAAATATTTAATTCATGATAAGAACAAACATTCGTATTTTCGTACCCAAGAACAAACATTCGTATTTTTCATACAAATATCTGCCCCGACGCGGGAATCGAACCCGGGACCTCAAGCTTCGTAGTCAGGTTCTCTAACCACTAGGCCATCTGGTCGTCTAGATCGTGGATCATCTAAATAATATGTGGTTTATCGATTTTTAAACAAGTTCCTATCAAAATGAATATGTCGCTAAAGTCTAATTTTCAAGTTGACAGCGACGTCTATTGGCATTATTCTTTTATGACATGGAAACGATTATCAACTTTAGGGGGGTTGACCATGTGGTCATGTGGTCATTTGGCTGATGGTGCCAATCTCTATCTAATATTGGATATTTCACGTATTTATACAGAACCCATTGCACGGGGCCCGACAGGCAATTGGCCGATTTTTTCTTAAAAAAACAGGCCCAAAATGATTACGCCTATAAATCACGGCATGTTACAGCAGAAAGTGTCCCGAAATCTTTTTGTTTGTCATAATTCCAATACCGTTGACTTATCGGTCAGAATCGCGGCCGCAGCCGCAGTATTAAGCACATAAATTCCCCTTTATACCCAAGGAAGGGAAACGAGGCCTTATAATGGCATTTCAGGACCCTTTTGCTTTGCACTTTTGCTAAAGTAATATTTTCATATTTAGTTCTATCGTTGCGTGAAATGGGTCTTGCCGACCAGAAATAATATCGCGGAGTTTATGAAAGCAGCTAAATTAAGATTTAGGTGGGAGCTTTAAAACAACTGGTGGCAAATTTTAAAGGAAAATGGAAGAAACGGCGGAGGAATTTCACAGTAGGTATGCGTCATTATTGACGGGTCAATGTAGCCGCAAAGTACAAACTTTGCTGAGGTCCATCTGTCAGTAAACTACAATATTTTTAATTTTATTTTCTGTCACCAAATAAGCGCGTGACAGCTACATACAACATGTCTTTGCAGTACATGATGTGTTAAGATGCAGACCCACCCTCCTCTTCTAAATATAACAACTATACATTTTAAATTACGCCTTTTATACATATTAAAGTCTCCTTGGCAGCATGAACTCGAAGATTTTAATTTTGTATATGTTTGATCGGTACCTAAATACCTAATATTATTTGGAATTTTGTTGTGAAAACGACTAGGTAGTAAGTAGGTAAGGTACACTATTATACTTCACTCTTTATTATAGTGGGATATTTTTAGACAAAATATATAGGTTTTACAAAGGGTTTTCATGTGGTAGAGCCTTACTGTAACCACTTGCTGGCTGCAGTACGAATGGGCTGGCTCGACCGGGTTAGTACCACACTCCCACAGAATACCGGCGTGAAATAGTAGTTTTGCTTCTGTGTTTCGTACGGTGAGTGGGAGATCCGGAGGCCCAACTCCCCTCCCCCCTTCCCCCTCCCCTTTAGGCCGACAACGCACCCGCAGTCCTAATTATACTGTAGGTGTCCAGGTGGCGGTGATCGCTTACCATCTGGTGACCCGTATTCTCGTTTGCCAGCTATTTGATTTAAAAAAAGGTACTGAGGCACGTAGACAAAGTTGTGGGTAATAGCTAATACATCAAATAAATCTGTCAGTTGATAAGGAAAATATCACATTATACCTCGAATGGTAACCGCTCACATTTAATATGTTAATTAACGCTTATTACGTAAATTAAGGTAATTAGCAATTGCCCTATTTGATTATTCATGCGAATTAATTATATGTTTTGATGTACTCGTACATGACTGGCATATCTATGAAGCCGAGATGACAAAGATTTACTTAGATCCTACCATACAACAACGACAACTCGCCATTTGCATCCACCGGTGGCCTGCAACTCTCGCGATGCCGTCAGTCCACGTAGTGGGACGCTTGTCCATCTTCCATTTCGTGGTCGCTACTCGAGGACTTTACTCCCCCAACCGTTATTTGTTCTTCGAACGATGTAGCCCGTCCATTGCCAGGGCAGAAGTACCTTTTGTGACCACGGTACCGTTTATAGCCATTTATTATTTAAGTACACGTTTGAAGTAAAATAGTAATAAAACATTATAAACTTTTTTCGTTTCAGTATAAACTTTTGAAAACTTAATTAACATATGACTTAAATATTTATTTACTCAAATAAAAAAACAAAAGAAGTACAGATTAAATAAAATAAAATAATAATAATAAGACAAAGAAAACTTACCTAAGAAACCTTAACTAAATATATCATCATCATCATCCCAGCCTATATGCGTCCCACTGCTGGGTACAGGCATCCTCTCAGGACAAGAGGGCTTAACCTATTATGTATACAAAGTCACAACCTATTTTTTTTAGCAAATTTATAATAATTAATTAATACGAATGATAATACTATAACTTTTTATATATTACTAGGTCAATTGGTGTCAAGTGACCCACGACATTTATTTATTTAAAAACGGTCTTAAGGTGACTCTGAGCCCGAAAATCACCACAAGCCCAGCACCAGCGTCGGGCAAGGTTGACGTCATGCTGAGTTGGGACCATTTTGGGACAAAATTTGTCTCGATTTCCATGTTTTTTTTTTATCTGCTTTGTGAATGTCACTAATAAATGTTTTTCTTTCTTTCTTTCACAATTCCTTAAAAAAGAAGGTGGGACAATGGTGGCTAGTAAACTAACTCAATCATCTACTGAAATGTTCCATATTAATTCCAAAATACTTCGCATAAATAGAGCGTCTCTACAACTGAAGTTATCTTTAACTAACGCTCTAGATCCTGCTATGAAATACAAGTGTGAGCAAATTTACATACACACTGATACTAAATTTAAACGTAGTAACGTCTCATAATTAGAGCACAAGATATCAAGATAACTAGCCTAGCTCCGTTTGTACGGTGTCGTGTTAGTTAGGTATGCATAATGCGTCCTGCAGTATTTACACTATGAAAGGTCCACGGAAAGAACATGTCGAGTCACCTTTTTTTTAAATTGAGATTTTAATCTCAAAATGTAGAGCTCACAAAGTACTATGACTTACCACCGAATTAAATAATCTGTAAACAATATAAAATCTTTTTTTTTATCTTTTAAATAACTTTCAAACCGCTATAACTCAAAAGTTGCTTAGGTGACTAGACACGTTCTTTCCGTGGATCCTTCATATAATGTACAAGCTCTTGTACAGACAGTGCTTCAAGTGGGACTGCAAAGTTTATGCTACGAAAGAATAATTTAAGTCCAGCTTAACTTTCATCAGAACAAGGTTATAACTTTTCGGAATGTAGGAAAAATTAGAAAGTTGTCAACCATGATTGTAATAGATGCATCATCCCAGCCTGCGTACTTTGAACTCTTATTGAATGTTCTGACTTGATTATTATTAATTATTATTATTACTATTTTCTATTGAATGTTCTGATATGAAATCGACACATTATTGACATTATTACAATTAGTCAAAATACCACGCACAGGACTTATCACGCTAACACACACGAGTAATATTTACCTGCTCCTCCTCCTTTATTTTGTAATATTGCCGAAACGTCGAGGTAAATATTACTCGTGTGTGTTAGCGTGATAAGTCCTGTGCGTGGTATTTTGACTATGAGTGAAAGTCACGAAAGTTTAAGACATTATATTATTACAATTGTTATTATTTTGTTTAATTAATTTACTACATCTCATCCAGGCATGACATCAATTCTTGTTGATTATTTTGAAATTAATTCTAGAATTCAATCATTTTGATCCAGAAAAGTTGTTACATGAGCTATAACTTCTTGACATTGTCCTAACCTTTTCTGTAGTAAGTTTTATTTTAGTCGCGCATCAACTCTATGTACTTAACTTAGCTTGTAGGATTGAAATATTGTACCTATGCTGGACCCTGGCTGGTTGTGACTGGTACTCAATGTAATTATAAGAACCTATGTATACAAACACACATCATCATCCCAGCCTATATACGTCCCACTGCTAGGCACAGGCCTCCTCTCAGAACAAGAGGGCTTGGGCCATAGTTCCCACGCGGGCCCAGTGCGGATTGGGAACTTCACACGCACCATTGAATTGCTTCGCAGGTTTGTGCAGGTTTCCTCACGATGTTTTCCTTCACCGCAAAGCTCGTGGTAAATTTCAAATGTAATTCCGCACATGAATTTCGAAAAACTCAGAGGTGCGAGCCAGGGTTTGAACCCACGACCCTTCTGTTTGAGAGGCGATAGGTGAAACCACTAGGCCACCACGGCTTACAAACTCACAACCTATTAATAAATATTTGAATTTGAATTTGAACCCTTGGGCCGTGTAGTTCGGCCCACGATAGTTGGGTTTGTGGGTGTGTGTATGTATTACAGTGTGGAGGTGGAGGAGCTGCAAAAACACACATTGGTTGCATAGACTTTGCTATTGTAAGTTCGCGGTTGAGCAAAGTAATTGATTATAGTTATTTAGTTATGGCACCCAAAAAGTTTCCAGCAATTCTCAGCAAGAATCACTTGTTATATCAATCACCATCATCATCATCAGCCGGAAGACATCCACTGCTGGACAAAGACCCCCCCTTAGAACGCCACAATGAACGACAAATCGCCACTGGTGGGAGGCCTGCCAACGCTTCGTCTTCCGGTTCGTGGTCGCCACTCGAGGACTTTTCTCCCCCAACGGTTATCTGTTCTTCGAGCGATATGGCCTGCCCATTGCCACTTCAATTTGCATATTTTTCCAGCTATGTCAGTTATATCAATAGCTCCTTCAAATCCTCGCCGTACTTTGCCATTTACCCTCCATTCCCGATTCATTAACGAGACCCGCGCACGGACATAGCGGAGCAGTCCCGTTGCTCCATTAAGCTAGTCATTAATTTCCCTCCAGACTAAACCGTGCAATTACGAAAAGGCCAAGTTTGCGTGACAATTCCAAACCCGCGTGCATTATCCAAGAGCGAGGATTTACCTTCGGGGTAGGCTGCGAAACCAGCGGTTACTGAACTAAAGGCTGACCAGGAATAAAACAAACCTGGCGCAAGGGCAGCACTTCCACGTTTTATATTGCAATGTTTCTTAACACTTAGGTACTATACGATACCTACAAGTCATATTTGCAGGTGGTAACCTTGTGCAAGGTCCGCCCGGAGTGCTACCACCATCTTGCTCACTAATCCTACCGTGAAGTAGCAGTGCTTGCACTGTTGTGTTTCGGCGTGGAGAGTAAGACAGCCGGTGAAACTACTGGCACTTGAGGTATCCCATCTTAGGCGTCTAGGATGGCAACGCAACTGCAATCCCCCTGGGGTTGCAGGTGTCTATGGGCGGTGGTGATCTTTTGCCATCCAGTCGAATAAAAAAAATATTGACAACGGTGTCGGTGATGTTATTTAAAGGAATACTTTCTAATCTCTCAGACTTTTTCCATGACAAATACTTTTATACATTGTGAATTATTTTCCTTCCAAGGCTATGGATAATCTTTGGCATTTTAACGCAAAAAAAAATAACACTTTAAACTACCACGCGCAAACAACGATAAATTTTGACAGCAATAGACAGGACATTTGAATTTAGTATTACCAGTGCAAGAAATTAGTTCTGTTGTTTTTTCGCAATATGGCGATGTTTTTTATAATTCTGGTCAGCATTTAACTTCATCATCATTATCATCATCATCATATCTGCCGTAGGACGTCCACTGTTGGATATAGCCTCCCCCATACTAACTTACTTTATAATACGGTAATTGACAACTCCTGAATTTGTCATATCCAAAAGTGCCAATACCAGCATGAAGTCGGTGCCTCAACACGAGCCAGCAGGAGTAATTGAAGCCCAATAAGTATATAGTACTAGCTTCGCACGCGTAAACAATTCGGTGTGGTAGCTACAATTGAAATTTTCGGGATTTTAACAAAATTCCCCTGGAAATTTCAATATTTATATAGTGGTCTTCATGAGGTTGTGTTGTGAATAACTGTAACAAATTCAAGACTCTAAACCAGTGCTGAAGTTTCAAATTTTTCCCTATCCAAATTCAAATGCAAAATTCAAATTCAAATCATTTATTCAGTAAATAGGCCCGCAATGGGCACTTTTACACGTCATTTTTAATACTACCAGCGCTTTCAGATAGACCATCATTGCCAAGAAGAATGCGCCGCAAGAAACTTGGCAGACAGTAATTTTTCATAATAATATATTACAAATAAAATACTTAAAAACTACAGTATACAATTAAAGAAAAAATACGAAAAAATAATAATAATAATACAGGGATGTATGGGGTCCCTTAGTTACAAAACTATACGGTGAATATCGGATAAAAAGTGCGTACTTATGTGTTATTCCAGACATACGGCTACCTACATCAAAATTTCATGCCTCTAAGCCTAGCGGTTGTTATTTTCGACATTTTATTCCTAGGTATCCGTGGTAATATTCGCGTCAAAAAGTCGTCTATGTGTATTTCTAGACATCCAGCTTCCTACATACCAAATTTCATGACTCTAAGCTCAGCGGTTAATATTTCAAGATTTTATCCCTATCCGTGGGAATATCGGGGTAAAAAATAGATTATGTGTTATTCCAGAGGTCCAGCTACCTACATATCAAATTTCATGCTCTGAGCCCATTGGTTGTTATTTTGAGATTTTATCCTAGGTATCCCGAGGGATTCGGGTCAAAAAGTCGCTTATGTGTTATTCCAGACGTCTAAGCTACCTACATACCAAATTTCATGACTCTAAGCCCAGCGTTATTATTTCAAGATTTTATCCCTATCCCGTGGGAATATCGGGATAAAAAGTAGCCTATATGTTATTCAGAGGTCCAGCTACCTACATACTAAATTTCATGGCTCTAAGCCTTGCGGTTGTTATTTCGAGATTTTTATCCCTAGGTATCCGTGGGAATATCGGGTCAAAAGTCGCCTATCTGTTATTCCAAAACGTCCAACTACCTACATACTAAATTTCATGACTCTAAGCCCAGAGGTTGTTATTTCGAGATTTTATACCCTATCCCGTGGGAATACCGAGATAAAAGTATTCTATGTTTTAATCCAGGTTATAAACTAACTTTTTCGCCAAATTTCATCCAAATCCGTTCAGCCGTTTCAGCGTGAAAAAGTAACAACATACTCACTCACTCACTCACTCACTCACTCACAAACTTTCACATTTATAAATCAGTAGGATTATGTAGATGAGGTAGACAAATATAGGACTACAGGACTGCTGGCTCGTGCTGAGGCACCGACATCATGCGCTGGTAGAAATTATTTTCATGATTTTTTGTAGTCGTTTAAATTTATCTTTATTTAATTTTTTTATTAAAAACGTCGCACTTGTTGACGTGACAGCAGTCCCGTAACAAATTACTGTTCGCATTACATTGCTGCTCGAAAAAACGAAATTAATTACGCTCTGGTAGTTAATTGTAAATTAACAATTTGTTTTAAAATCGGTTCACAACACTTAAATCTCCGTCTGGTTACAATTGAGGTTATATCAACAATACACGCTGTATAACACCCCTCTTCTAGCGTCGGGGGTTAAAATAAATAATTCTCCGTCCACCGGTTTCCCTGGCCCGCCATGACAGCGCGCGACTTCTTTTTTTATTCCCAAGAAACTTTTCAATTTACTAAGAATATTCAGAACAGTTTTTTTTCTCTGTGTTTAAGCCTCGTCGTACACAAAGAATCGTATAAAAGATTTTATTATTCAAACTAGATTACATTTTCACTGCCTTTGAAAAGCTGGATGTATATTTTCTTGTAAGATTTGTCTGCGCGGTTTATACTTAGCGATACTTGAGTTGTTTTTACCCTTCTGCTATTTTATTTTGCCGTTAAAATATTTAATTTTAGGCGCCTGGCCTTTTAAAGGCGGGAACGCAATGAAAGTTGATTAATTAAAACTGGCAGTAAGCCATTTCATTAATAATGACTTTGGAACAAGATGGCTGACTGCCCTTCGTTGGTTTGAAACCCGGTGAGGCGTAAACTCTATTCATCTTGGCGATAGTTTGAAATCCCTAAAATAACCTTTGTCCAGCGATGTAAATTTGTCTACCTAATGTCAGTTAATAATTATTTTTTTGCTGTCGGGATTTATAATGTAGGCGCAAAAAAAAAATACAAAAATAAGGAAGCAAACACAATAGACATAACAATCGTTGAGATAGGCTGCAGCTCCACAGAGGCGGAGACGAGCGGAGTGGAGAGGAGACGTGTAGGGATCACCCAATCCCTAAACGTATGTATGTATGTATGTAAATACTTAAACACGTACACTACACACACGTACACACGTACACGTACACGTATACTTAAACGTCTAATAATAATGAGGCGGAGACGAGATGTGAATTCAACTAATATGATTGGTTGACCCCTACACGTCTCCTCTCCGCTCCGCTCCTCTCCGCCTCAGCGGAAACGCAGCCATATGTACTCTTACAAAGACGAATTTACTATCACAACTATGTATATAAAAATAATCTTAATATTTACTTTACAAGCCAATACTGCCGTTAATATGCAAGCGATCAGTATTTTCGGGATAGTCAACGCAGTTTTGCCGCCTAATTAGCTAGTTACATATTTTGTCAAAGTCAAAGTCACAGTTAAGTAATATCTTAATTCAATTTAGGCTATAACAAGCACTTATGAACGTCAAAAAAAAAAACCTTTGTTGAGAAGAATCCGGCAAGAAACTCAACGAGGTATATTTTTTTAAACAGATTTACAATATTATTAAATGATATCTATACATCACAAGTATTTAACACAACTTTATTTTTAACCCTTAACCACCTACGTGCGGTCTCTCAGACCTTAGCAGATTTAAAAATGATAATAATTCGATGCAATCGCGGCGCACAAACTTCTAGTGACCTTGTACCTTTTCCTGGGGGCCAATCAATGGCCGCCATGTGGTCGACAAGTTTCGATGTGTATTCCTTTGAATTAAGTGAGCATAATACTGGCGACAACGGTCTCAGAGACCGTAGGTAGGTGGTTGCGTAATATTCATACGTGGTCTCCCAGACCGAACGCAGGTGGTTGTGTGTGTTTTATTTGTTAACATTATTAATATAATTAAAAAATATAAATTTTAATTTTATAGTAAAACATGCCTCCTAGTAACACAGTCACAAAAGGTAGTTAAAATTAGTATCATCATTAAATGCAAGAGACTAATTTGTCTCGAATGTTCGAAAAATTACTATCGATTGCCGACAAAAATGGTTATTTTGAGGGTTTCCAATTTTATAAAAATAAAATGTCCCTGTAAAATTAAATCAGTTAAATAATTTAGTTGATCATTCAATTTGATGAAACTTTAATAATCATCTTTATATTATGTTCTTATATTTTGAGATCTCATATCCCTTTCGGGTGAGTCATTTTACAGTAGGGATAAGAGATGTACTGAAATGTGTTAAGTTTATGAAAAAATATATTGATTTATTTTGTAATGTTTATTGCAAATAAATAGCATAGACTTAAAATTTTATTTATTACTTTTTTATTAAATTTAAACTAAATTTCTATAATTATTGCATATCCTTTAAAACTAGCGGTCTTCTAGACCGCTCATAGGTGGTTGTGTTTCTGAAACAGGACGTAGGTAGTTAAGGGTTAAGGATCCGTGTGGAAAAAGTTGAACTACCATTTTATCGCTATTTTATAGAAATGGGGTAGTAAGACAAAGGCATTTGTCCTATTGCCGACGATGAATCAAAAGCGAGTAAAAGCTAGAATTTGGGATTCTGGCTATTCGCAGAAAATGCTTTCGCTAATGATTAATTTCCAGTTTCAAATGGACGAACGATTCTTGTTCTAAAAACTGTGAAACTATTTCTAGATATATTTCGGACTATCCAGTAAAACTAATGCGGATCGGAATTTTCTTTCCAAATACTCCTGTCCGTGATATAATCATTAACTTTAATAATACGCCTTAGATATTAATGTCTTCTTGACAATAGATCTGAATTTTTGTATCCGTTACATTTGCAATATTTTTTGGAATTTTATTATAAAAACGTATGCAATTTTCCCAGAAAACGACTTTTTTGGTTTTAGCCAGTCTTGTAATTGGAACTTTAAGCTTCCCTATGTTTCTAGTAGCCTTTGGCTTATCGACGTTAGTGGAAAAATCACATAATTATGTTCTTCCTTACATAAATTTGTTTTTATTGATTGTGTATATAAGTATGTAAGATGTATGTAAGTATGTAAGATGTTTATCTTATAAGTAGGCCATGTTGACCAAAATAAATAGTATTATTATTATAGCTGGGAGGTTCAAACCTAGTCCGATGTACCTGGAAAAAGATTTTCGTATTTAAAAAAACTCAGATTTCGTGGAGCAAATGTTCTGTTAGGTAATTAGAAAGAAAGAAAGAAAGAAGAAAGAAGACATTTATTCACTTCCACAGAAGACACACATATACAGCAAAATTAACACAAATAAAATTAAAATAAAAAAAATACAGAAAAACACATGAAAATATTAAATACAATATACACAATGTTGTGTTGTCCGCGAAAGTGAAACGGTCGCTGACTCAGCATTATGCTGAAGCGTTAAACGCCTGCAGCGCTGATTTTCTGCCAGAACCGTCTGTGACTCACGGAACGATACACAAATATAATAAATAAATAAACCACTTATCTATACATACACAAATAAACTTAAGAGAAAAATAATAATAATAACTATAACAAACCAAGAAATAAATAAATTACAACGAACAATAATTAAAACAATAAAACAATTAATAATGATAATATACTCGTACATTTCCAAAAGAAATCTTTTAAAAATAAAATGTCTATTTCTGTAAGTAAATTGGATTTATTTGAAGCAGCTGAAGTGTCTAGCTCGGCGTTTTGTCATAGTACGGCTGAGTCGAAAATTCCATTAGAAATTCATTTCATTGTTGGAATAACGAGATCTTTAATAAATGTTATGTTTGCATTGCATATTATTATAGTAGTTTATGTTTATTAATGTTACACGATGAGAAGCATTAAAATACGAGTGTCGGTTTGCGATACGAGCCGACAATCGGGTTTCTTAACAACATCATATGAGTTTTTAAAGTCTATTTATGTATGTACAGCTTCATAAACTGCTCCCTCAGCAACTCCGAGTAGACGTCCTACGGCTGAAATGATGATGATGATGATAACTTACACTGCTTTATCTTCAAATTATAAACAATTACCGTAATATTTCGTTATATTCTTTACTGTTTTTTTTATTCAGAGACAAATTAAACACGGCCCCAAATATCATATTGTTCGATATAAAGTGACATTTTATTTTGAATAAAACGTCATCTTGACTGAATTAGAATTGAGCTTCAATCAAATTGCTTGGTTTTTAAGAAATATTCGAAATTTTAATGATTTAATGAATTCGATGAGTTGATTCTTGCAAAAAAATTCATTTGAGCAAGTTCAAGAGCAAGAAGTTCGATGTATGCTTTGATGATAAAATTCTGGGAAGAGTGGTTATGGGAAACGATAATCGATTAAACGATTTTCTCTAAAATGATGGATTACCATTACCTATTGAAAAATAAGGTTTACTAATATTTCGGCGAATAACGTTTGGCAACCTGTTTCATTTCGCAACTTTTCATTTTCCAACCGTTTAATATTTGAAAACTGTAAATATTTCAGGATTTTTATAAATCTAACCTAACATAACCTAAAGGGTTATACACGATGGCCCTGAAATAAGTCCTGAAATATTTACAGTTTTAGAGTTTGCGAAATGAAAAGTTGCGAAATGAAACAGGTTGCCAAACGTTACGCTGCGAAAATGCAGTACTCGGAAATATAAATAAACGAATAAAGTATGCTACATAATAATGTATGTTACTGTATTGTAAACAATAAATTACACGCAGGAAACTGAGGGACATTGTGTTCAGTCCGTAGAGAGGCAGATGACAACCGTCGCTATACGTAGGTACTTATTGAGTTTTAGTGCTGGAAAGAGGCCATTTTGGTATCGGTATTATTTTTTAACTAGCCTGGTAATACTGCCCTAATGCTAGGCAAAGGTATCTCCTCTTGACTTATACCTCCCGGTCTGGCGTAATGTCAGGCCAATCCCTTCAGTAATTGGTATTAATTCTCGTAAAAAAATAAGTCGTGGATTTCACTAAGGTTGCACATAAAACAACCGCAAAAATTCCATATCTCTATTCGTAGCGGTTGAAATTAGAGGTTTTAATTCCAATCCCATGTAATTATTGAGATAAAATTTAGCCTATACACACACACACACACACACACACACACACACACACACACACACACAGAACCACGCACGCACGGATTATTTTGGTCACTTCAAAACTAAAAAAATATTTTTTTAAGCAACTTAAAAAAAGAAAAATCTTCTAATTTCGACGGAACATAT
>NC_133474.1:21307716-21308499 GCF_025370935.1 Choristoneura fumiferana | reverse complement strand
ACATCCGATGACAATACGAGTAAAGTAACGAAAATCGGTTGAATACCACTTGAATACGAAAAACATGAACAATGACGTTGTGTGATATCTGAGGGCCTACTCCGGAATTCGAAAATCAAAGTTCGTACCGAAACGTCCCTCTCACTTACGTATTAAATTAAATAGTAGTGTCAGAAGGACGGAACGACACGAATTTCGATTTTCGAATTTCGTAGTAGCCCCTGCTGGCCTGACTACGAAATGCAAAACTCGAACTTCGTATGTTGCCGTCCCGCTGACGCTTATCTCATTCAATACGCGAGTGAAAGGGACGGTGCCATACGAACTTCGTTTTCTAGTTTTGTAGTAGCCCCTCTGTATTATTTTTTACGTTGGCACTAAGTGATGAACACTTATTTTTACCTGTGCTTAGATTTCATCACTTTATTATATGATAAAGTAAAATGGAAAGTAGAATATTGAATGCATTGATGTTATTTTTTGCTATCGTAAAATAAACATTTTATCGGTTATTTTACGAAACCGAAATCACGGAGCAGCACTGTCCTTTACGCTGGCCACATTATTTTTACGTTTGACATTTCAGACTGTCATTTTAGTATCTCGAATTCTGGGACAGACCATAGGAATAAATGTCGAAATAACAACCGCTAGGCTTAGAGGCATGAAATTTGGATGTAGGTAGCGTCTATGTCTGGAATAACACATATTATAAGTACGCTACTTTTATTCCGATATTCCACGGTATAGTTTTGTAACTAAGGACCCCATACATCCCTGTAT